>NW_022589710.1:16987104-17223051 GCF_004348235.1 Phoca vitulina
AAAGAAAGAAAAAGAAAGAAAGAAAGAAAGAAAGAAAGAAAGAAAGAAAGAAAGAAAGAAAGAAAGAAAGAAAGAAAAAGAAAGAAAGAAAGAGAAAAAGAAAAGCACAAGTAGAAAGCACCAGAAGAGAACTCCCTCAACTTCCCACTTTTAGGAGTAAAAATCTGCCTACATGTACATAGATTTTTTCCTTCCCCTTTTGAGGTAGAGGGGAGGTACTTCCCCCTTTGTGGGGCCAGTCCTTTTGCCATAATTTGATTCATTTTTTTCTTCTGCCTCTTGTGCACCAAACTTCTTTTCAAAAGAATTGCTTCAACACAGTGACTTATGAACCATTAAATATTTACCATTTTTTTTTAAAAGAAAGCTTTCTTCACAACACTCACCAAAAAATACCTAGTAGTTACTTCCATTTCTGTAAAGTACAAAAACAAGCAAAACTAATCTATGCTTTTAAAATTTAAGAGAAGTTGAGAAGGAGGCATCTAAGATACCATTAATGTTTTGTTTCTTTATGCAGGTCCTGGCTATGTGTCTAGTTTCACTAGATGAATAGATTCATCAAGATACACATTTATGAGGGGACCCTGGTTGGCTCAGTCAGTAGAGCATGCAACTCTGATCTCGGGGTTGTGAGTCCCAGTTATGTTGGGTATAGAGTTCAGTTAATTTTTTTTTTTAATTAAAAGAGACACACACTTGTGAAATGTGCAATTTCCTACCCAAATATTGTATTTAAGAACAATTGTAAGAAAAATAATTCCCTTCATACTCTCCTACAGTTTTCCTGTCCTTTCATAGCTCAGATTCTTGAAAGAGTTATCTTAATTTCTTCAATTCTCACTAAAATAAATTTGGCTTGTGTTCCTATCACTACTAAAACTGCAATTCTTTTTTTTTTTTTTTTTAAAGATTTTATTTATTTATTTGAGAGAGAGAGAATGAGAGAGAGCACATGAGAGGGGGGAGGGTCAGAGGGAGAAGCAGACTCCCTGCCGAGCAGGGAGCCCGACGCGGGACTCGATCCAGGGACTCCAGGATCGTGACCTGAGCCGAAGGCAGTCGCTTAACCAACTGAGCCACCCAGGCGCCCCACTACTAAAACTGCAATTCTGTGAGAAATTTATAATAAACCTACTTTGGTTCTCCTATTTCTCAGCCTCCCTTCAACATTTGGCATTGTTGTGTACCCCTTCCTTCTGAAAGCAATTTTCCCCCTTGGTGTTCATGATGCCAGGTACTCTTGGTTCCCCTGCTGTGTCCCTTTCCCATCTTTTCAGATTATAAGACTTTAAATATTGAAATCCTTCTGAGTAAAGATCTTAGCTTTCAAACTCATTCTATGCATTTCCCTTTGGTAGTCTGTTCTACCTCTAAGATTTTAATTATTATCTATATGATAGTTATTTCAAGAATAATTTTCTCTGGCTCAGAGTTTACTGAGTTTCAGTCTCATTTTGCTAGATGCTTGTTTTATATTTTCACTTGACTATTTCAGAGGCATTTCCAATTCATATCCAATATTGTATTCATTCATCATCCTTCTCTCTCTGCCAAATGGTGCCTGAATATTATTCCTTTTATACCATCCAACCACCAAATGAGGTCTTCCAGTTGTGTTCTATTTCAGTGAATTATTTCTCAGTTTCATCTCAGAGATGTCCATCACATCTTCTCCCAACTATTTTTACAAATCAGAAATCAGAAGGTCAACCTTGACACCTTTCTTCCTCACTGTAACACATCAAATATACCACAAAATCCTGTTATTCTTTTTTTTTTGAACTTTATTATGTTATATTAATCACCATACATTACATCATTAGTTTTTGATGTAGTGTTCCGTGATTCATTGTTTGTGTATAGCACCCAGTGCTCCATTGAATATGTGCCCTCTTTAATACCCAGCACCAGGCTAACCCATCCCCCACCTCCTCCCCTTTAGAACCCTCAGTTTGTTTCTCAGAGTCCATCGTCTCTCATGTTTCGTCTCCCCCTCCGATTTCCCCCCTCCATCATTTTTCCCTTCCTAATATCTTCTTTTTTTTAACATATAGTGTATGATTTGTTTCAGAGGTACAGGTCTGTGATTCAACAGTCTTACACAATTCACAGCGCTCACCATAGCACATACCCTCCCCAATGTCTATCACCCAGCCACCCCATCCCTCCCACCCCCCACCACTCCAGCAACCCTCAGTTTGTTTCCTGAGATTAAGAATTCCTCATATCAGTGAGATCATATGATACATGTCTTTCTCTGTTATTCTTACCTAAAAACTATTTCTCCAGTATAAGTGTTTTTCTCCATCTGTTGCCATTTTGATCTTTTTGATAGATGATTGCAATACCTTCCTGACTGATCTTTTCTCATCCACTCTAAACTCCTCCAGTCCATTTTCTATATAGCAGTTGGAGTGATCTTTTTCAAAGGCAATTGTGATTATATTCTGTTTAGACTCCTTTCAGTTAAATGCCATTTCATTTAGGTTAAACTCCAAATCCTTTATCAACACTGCCTTCCTCAAAGCCTTCAATTCCTGTTTTGCTACATGGGAACTACTCACATATAGTTTCTTTAACTTCACTAGTTATTTAGAAGTCACTTCCTCAGGTATTCTTTTCTTGACTAAATCCACTTATCCATGGTAAATAACAACCATGTTTTTGCAGAATATTTTATTTTGTGTTCTATACAACAATTTAAATGGCATTAAAATTTTTGCCTTTTAGAAGTTAAAAGTATGTAAATTATTTTAAAAATGCCAGTTATCTTAATAAGAAGTAAATTGTTAACAACTTTTCCAGTTCTGTTAATGATCATTTACCTGTTTATTTTTTTCCTACATTTTTCTGAATCAATATGAAAATTACTGCCTTTCTAAGGATAAATAAATTTCATTAGCAATTTCAAATATATCATTTATTTTTCAAATTTCCTTTAAGTGATTATATTCCTTTGTTCATTTAAAATGTTATCCATTTGCATATGTATGTGTTTATTTTTTCATTGATTAGACTAGAGCTTGAGAGGTGTTATTTCTTTTTTTTTTTTTTTCCTAAACAAGTATTTCTTGAATTTTCTGATCCTACAGTTTTTTGGTAATAACTTCTTAAATTTCTCCTTTAACATTTATTTGTTTTTTTAAAGATTTTTATTTATTTATTTGACAGGAGTAGAGAGAGAGAGAGAGAGAGCACAGCAAGGGGAACAGGAGTCTCCTCTAATATAAAGTAATTCTTTCAGAACTTATTTTCTGTGGCTAATTTAAAAATGTATTTAGTTCAATGCTTACTTCTTCTGTATTTTATCCATTATTATTTATGAAACTGTTAAGCTTTGGATTTATTGCTAATAATGTCTCTGCTATATAAATTAGCTTTTGATTAATGATCTTTTTATATTTATCTGGTAAATATTTTATAAAAAGATATTTTATGGGGCACCTGGGTGGCTCAGTCATTAAGCGTCTGCTTTTGGCTCAGGTCATGATCCCAGGGCCCTGGGATCGAGCCCCGCATCGGGCTCCCTGCTCTACAGGAAGCGTGCTTCTCCTTCTCCCACTCCCCCTGCTTGTGTTCCCTCTCTCGCTGTGTCTCTCTCTGTCAAATAAATAAATAAAATCTTTAAAATAAATAAATAAATAAATAAAAAGATATTTTATTTCCTTTTAGATCAGTGAGTTATTGTTGTTATTATTATTATTATTAACTTCCAAATGTTTGGTTGATATTTTTGATATTTATATCTGTCTCCTTTGAATTGCAGTGGAGTTATGTGGCCCACACAGTTTTTGTTTTGTTTTTGTTTTGATTTGGCAAAATTTTTCTTTCAGGCCTATTCTATGATCCATATGTATGATATCCATATACTTTAATTTCTAATTTAGTTTGAATAAACGTGTTCCTGAGTAATTTCTAATTTAGTTTGAATAAATGTGTTCCTGAGAAATCAAAGCTAACAATGTTAAAAAATCTTAAGATTTTAAAAAGACTTTTTTCTTATGCTTCTCATCAGCTTTCTATTTTATTTCAATACTGTTACTTGATGTACAGAATGTTATGAGAGCTTTATCTTTATTGTACCCGTATGTGTAACCTTCTGTATCAGTCAGTATCTGGTCAGAGAAACAGAACTACTATAAGTACTTTGGATATTGAATGTATTCTGGGAGGTAAAATCCAGAAGTGGCACTTGGGAAGTCAGAGATTGGTCACCAGTCAGCGCTCCTGCAGCACTGGCAGAGGTAGATGAATCTGAGCTGCAGGGAAGCTGGGCATGCCGGGCTGCCAGAGAGGGGCCATAAGGGAAGACGGGAAAAAGGCTCTCAATGTTCCTTCTGCTGTGGGCCCGTTGGTCAGCAGTGTCAGCCATTGGAAAGAAGAGCTAGATGTGGAGTGGCAGAACAAAGAGGGAACCCGCCAGCACCTCTGCTTGTCTTTCCCCTCATCTCACATGGGCATCTGCAGAGAAAAATCACTGCTACTTCACTTCCTCTTTCCACCTCTCACACAGTTTCTCTTTAGACAACCTCTACCGTTTATCTGTAATAGGAATTCTGGGAAATGTCACTCCAGCTTACAGATTTATACATTTTAACACTACCATTGTCCACCTTTCAAAACGTGGCATTTATATTTCACTTTTTAAATCTTATTCTTTCTGAATAAAGTGATAGAACACCGATGCAACTATCCCACATAAACCAAGAACATCCTAACCTCCCCCAAAGAGGATGCAAGTCACTTTATCTAATTCTGAGTAATGTGCATTTCTTTTCTAGCTGAATCACACTCACCCTTTGATAGCTTGTAACTTAAATACTGAGAAATAAGTTAACCCCTATTAACATGTTTAATGAATGGGGGAATAAGTGAAGGAAAACGATTGTGTATATATATATATGTACCTAAATACATGCATATACACACACATCATCCAATATACATACACACACGCATATAATATACAATATATAAATGTACAATGTATGCAATGTATATACGTATTTTTTCCCACATTTTATGTAATATAACTGCAACAATCTGCTGTTCCTTCACCTGATCATATGGTCCAAGGTGACATTTGCATCTTCCTTCTAACCCTACAGATTTTATTTTTCCTTTGCCCTTGTCTTAGTTCAGGCTACCATAATAAAATACCATAGACAGGGTGGCTTAAACAACAGACATTTATTCTCACAGTTCTGGAGGCTGCAAAGTTCAAGATCAAGGTGCTGGCCGGCTTGGCTCCTCGTGAGGCTCTCTTCTTGGCTCGCAGACCACTGCTTTCTTAAATGTGGAGAAAAAGAGATTGCAGTCTCTCTGTCTTCCTCCTCTTATAAAACCACCAATCCATCATGAGGGCCCCACTCCCATGACCTCATCTAACCCTAATTACTTCCTCCCAGCCCCCATCTCCAAATACCATCACATTGGGAATTAGGGCTTCAATATTTGAATTTCAGGGAGACACAATTGAATCCATAGCAGCCCTCATCAAGTAATGATCAGCTAGTAATAGATTCTCATCTAGTTAGATGACCCGGACTTTTAACTTTTATCCCTGAATGATCTGTGATATTGACAGTCTTGCCCATATTGGATTGTTGCAATTTTCCATTGACTTATCACAGGATGTGAAAGCATTTAAAAAAGTCCCCAATAGTGTTTGCTCCATCCAAACATGCCCCATTTTACTTCCTTTTTTCAGTATCAATCCAATTTTACCTTAATGACCAGGATAATCAGCCTCTTCCGTGCATGTTGATTCACTGGCATGAGGAGCCCAAAGTGACCAGGTGGTATTTTCATTTTCCAGTTCAGTGGAACCATTGTTGTGACCCTAGGGAGAAATATTCTTCCCTTCAGAACTAAGATTCTTAAATTACCAGAGCTCAGAGTTGCAGGGATGAGCAGCAAAATTTTCAGTAGAGGATCATTAGCAGCAATAGTTAAAGGAACTATTTACATTTGCACAACATGACTTCCGGACTTGTTAATCCTAGATGTGGGAGAAACAGCACCACATATAGGTCACTTATTCAAAGCATGTCCAATATCCCACTTATTCAGAGCATTGCCCAGCAATGTGTTACCACACAGGGAGCACTGCCACCAAGTCTTTAAAATGTCATTCCATTTTCTACCAAGTCTGCTGCTTTAGGGTGATGGTAGATATGGCCATATCTGTGAACTCTAAGAATGTAAGCCCATTACCACATTCTTTCCTATAAAGTGAAATACTAGTTTTAACAGAAACATTGTAAGCAGGGAAGGCAAATCTCTATCCAGAATAAATATCTATTCCTGTGGGAACATCATGCTGTCTCTTTTGTTTTAGAAGTGGTCCAGTATAATCAACCTGTTACCAGTCAGTTGGATGTCCCATCTCAGGGAACCATGCCATATTAGAGGTCCCATTATTGATCTTTGCTGCTAAAACTTTGATCATTTAGTAGTTTAGCTAGACATCCTTGGTAAGTAGAAATTCACTTTGATAGGTTCATACATTGTAACATTATAGCTACTATGACAACTTTTGTTTTTTTCACAAGGATGGAAGGAGCTGGAGAAAGAGGCTAATATCCACAGAAAAAGTTATTGTATCCACCTGATTATTAAGATACCCTGCTGAGGTGCTGTGTGCTGAGCATTCACAAAGGACACAGATTTCTTTGTTCTCTGGACCCAGAGAGGTCTATCTATAAGCCGCTTCCACAGAATCTCTTGTTACCAAATTTTTAATCATATATTTTTTTCCAAATCCTTTATTGCACAGCCAAAATATTAGACACTACCCATGAATTAGAGAAAATCCATACTTCTATCCATCTCTCTTTCCAGACAAGCTTGCAAGCAGATACACTGCTCAGTCTTGCCCACTGAGAAAGTATCCTTCACCACTGTCCTTCAAGGTCACCTTGAGTGGTATTTTAATGTTAGAGCTGCTGCTGTCCATATTTGTGATTTTCAATCAAGAGTAAAGAAAATCTGAATTACTTCTTAGCCATGTATAATCAATTACTGGCTTTTGGGAAATATCCAATTTATCATTCACTTTTACTACTTTCTTAACTTTGTCAAGTTGTTTTTTCACATGATAACTATCTCCTCGTTTCTCCCTTTCCTTGGCATAAATCTCTTTGGAGAAAGAATTGCTTGGATTCCTTCTTTTGAATTCCTGACTCTGAGTAGCCTTAACAAGATGAAGTTGTGTCAGTATTTATGATTATTGGGAATCTGAAAGCTGAGGTAGATTCTTATTCAACAAACTGTACCCTAGATATTATGCAAGGGGGTGCTTTGTGTGTGTTTATATGTTTGTATGTTACTTTACTACAGTAGTGCTGTCCAGGGGAAGCAGAGAGGAGCTCAAGAAGACATTTATATTTATGTCTCAGCATGGTGTGTACTTACCAGATCCACACTATGAGCTAAAGATGTCAGTGGGATTCCGATGGAGGGATGCTCCACTTTATCCCTAAAAGCTATTTTGCTTTTACAGGACCTCAGTATAGTTAGGTCTCAGTTTGATAGCCAAAAAATTTAAATATCACTCCCAAAGTTTTCTGTTATTTTCTAAGTTCATTTTCTTTTACTTATATTTGTTGGTTTGTTTGATTGTGAAATTATTTATGTTTTGATTTGCATTCTGTTTGTCATGTCATTGGGTATTTCAGAGCTGAAGAAGTTAAACAAAGGGGCTCAAGTCACCATATTGAATGAGTTATCTGTTTACTTTTCAAACCCAACTAAAGTTAGGACATTTAATTCTATTAACCTCAGTCTATCCTTCTAGTCAGCTGAGATCTTCTGCATGTTAATCATACAACACATTGTTTTACATCTTTATTTCAACCTAACATTTAATAATCACAGTCTCTATCTTCATCTAATTACTTGACAATCATATTAAATACTATAAAGGGACTGATATCTGAATGTAGGTCTCTGATATATTTCACAAGAAGGAATTTGAAATAAAGTCTTAAATAGGAGAAAATCAGAAACTTGGGGCATGGAAGCCAATTATTTCATCATTACTTCTTATTTCTTGAATATTTGTGCTTAAAAAATTGAGAAAAAGTTAAGATTTAAGAGAGAACATATGTGGCAATTTCAGTCTGCAAATGCCCTGTCGAGAAGGAAGAGTGGATTGAAGCCAGGATTGTTAAACTCCGTTGAGAGAGGTGGTGGCTGTCAATGAATACCCGTTGCTGCATTTCACTGGTTCGCTCTGCTATGCCTCTAGGCTATGGTATGGAGTACTGCCTCTTCTGTCTAGGACACAAACTTGGGCAGTGAACAAGGAGTTCAAATGAACCTCTGGACTGTATAATTTAAGCAGATGCTCTTGTTTGGAAATAGAACACCTGTTAAGTACTTTGAAGTCAAATAGACCTCATGACTTTAAATAGAGGTAAAAGTAGTCAAGGGAGTATTAAAAACTAATGGGTGAATAAATGAGGTGGAGAGAAAAAGATTTTAGAAATGTAGATGGAAATCTTTGTAGTTCATATTAAAATAATGATTCTAGATGAAAGTAATGGTTCATCCATAAACAGCATGTAATCAAAAAATAATTTTAATCCTGGTTAAAAAATCTTATTTTTAATGTTTGAAAATGTGGCTTTCAGTTGTCTTCTGAATTCACTGTATTACAAGTATAATAATGGGACTGACCACTCTGTAAAGATATAAATCTCAAGCTCAGAAATTATATAACCTTCCATCTTAAAAAAATACCATCAAAGATATAAAAGGCCCCTATGAATGAAACCCATTTACTTGGGGAGTGGAGGAAAAGGGACGAGTATACATTTCTTTGAACTCAAACTTTAGCTTCAGCTTTGCACTCTAAGTGTGAATTGTGCTTCCATTATTACTACAAATGGGGTAGTATTGACTGACAGGGGTAGTTTTGACTGACAGAATTTTCTAATATATGCTATTGGCAAAGAGACACTTTTCCCTTTGCAGATCTCAGCAAGTAAAGGCTATATATATATATATATATATATATATATCCACCAAGAAAGCAAATACATTTTGAACACCTAAAGTAAAAGGAAGCACATATGTATGAATATGTATGTTTTTATGCATTTGTTTATATATATTTGATATACATATATATATAACATTTGCATTTACTTATGTGTCTATGTATATGCATGTGTATATTTGTTATAATGCATGCATGTGAATATTTATTATAGGATATTAAAAGGAAACTTTTTGTTGCCTCTCAATTGGGGAGTGGGTCCCAGAGCTGAAGAAAAAGAGAGACTAATTATATTTATTCTGAATTGATGGATCATATCTTTCTCAGATTGCTAATAGAATCTTTGGCCTTGAGGGATTTGTAATGCTTGTTCTGTGAGGCAGTTATTTGCCTTTGTATGAGGCAAATACAGCACCTTAAACAGACTCACTCATAGAGATTGGAATGTCTCCAAAAAAGGATATTCCTTTCCCCTCTTTTTTGTAGTGAATATTTTTAATTGAGAGATCATTGACATGTAACATTGTATAAGTTTAAAGTATACAGCATGCTGATTTGATACATTTATATATTTCAATATGATTGCATCTTTTCCCTTCTTTTTAACAGTCCTTTCCCTCCTTATTGGGTATCTGCATAATGAGGTTTTTTGTTTTTTGTTTTGTTTTGTTTTGTTTTGTTTGTTTGTTTTTTTCCTGTTAAGCCTGTGCCTTCCTCAGGAAGGAGGAAGACAGGGGCAGCAAAGCACAGAGTGGGAATGACAAAGGAGCAATGTGTAGCTCCCTAATTGACAGGGTTAAGATGAGCAAATTTTCTTTGAGACTAGTGGTCATTTGGGAAGCTGTCTAGGCTTGAGTGATTTTGCCAGTTTCCCACCCAGGAGGATTGCTCTGAAGAAAGGAAACCAAAGCAGGAAGCTCTGGGGAGTTGAAAGGTGAAAGCGGTTAATTCCAGTTGGCTTTCCAAATCAGGGAACTGGGAAGTGGAGAGGCCTTCAAGGGACTTTGAAGGATTCTCAAATGCACTCCACAACAGGGCCAGCATTTGGGTGAAAAAAAATCTTAGTGGCCTCAACAGTCAAGTTTATGTTAGAGAAGCATCCATCCACAGCTTGCAGTTAAGATAAATCTGAACTTTTTCCCAGTCCAGTAGCCTGCCCAAGGGTGAAATGCTATGGCTTAGAAGGGGACAATGTGGAAAGACAGGCAAAGACAGAACCTACTCCCATCTAAATTTTAGTCACCTTGACCTCCCGAGATGGTGGACGGGAGAGCTCTGAATCAGAAAAGAGATTGGAGTATTGCACTGGAAGCATGGAGTTTTATTCACTGAAAGCAATCTGAAAGTTATAGAATCTGGCCAAAGTAACAACCCACTTTATAGATACATTTACATGTAATGGGAAACAGTGAATGATATTTGCTGAATAAAGATGGAGGGGATAGTTCGGAAAAAGAAAATAGGGACTTTTTTACAACAATTATACCAGAGGCATGTTTTAGAGATTTATTTCCTGCATGTGCAACCTCTCAGCCATACAGATAAATTACTATGTTTAAAGAGTTGCTGCTTTAAAATAGCTCAAATAATTTATCTGGGAGTTTATAAAATGATATTTAGCATTGAAGCTTCTAATGCAGACCGATGAAAACTAAATACTGGTATAATTCTAATTTAATTCTATCTTGCGGACCAATTTTTCACAAATATACTCAATGTTGAAAATGTAGGCATGGACATACAGAGAACTGTATCTAATATTTGGGGGGAAAATCATGTATCATCTGAAAGATTTTAAGACCCAGTAAATAAGTGTTTTACATTATAAAGTACACCAATATGTTGAAAAAGAGAAATAGGTGGATGTATGCATATTGTACTAATGCATTTTGTAAAATTCCAGAAAACACTAATATGAACTATGTCAATCTGTTATGTTACTTATTACTAAGACCAAATCAAAGGAAAACTTGACACTGGCATTCCTTTTCTCTCCTTTGATGATCCCTCATATAATACATCAACTATTGTGACTTTTAATGTTATGCATTTCATTTTGGAAAATATGGATTATTGTATAGGTAATACCTGGTATCACCCACCCAAGAGAGACACTTCAGTGTAGTAGGACTGGGATGGAATGGCACCATATTGTATGAGAGCTACAAATGCAAGGAGAAAGGCCCTTGTTCTGTTCTTTCCTCCAGCATCCTATTATAATACCTGCCAGCACTATGTAACTTATTTGCGAATTTGTTCATAATTTCTACATTTACAGCTATGAACAAAGCTAAAATAAAGAATTGAAGTAAATTCAAAGGAATTTAAAATAAACAATGTAAGCTAAAATAAGAAGAGTCGGACAATAATGTTTATCCTTTTCCTGGCAGATACGTCCTGTATCTTTCCGTGTTCTCTTCTTTAGGGTTTTGAAAGAAACTAAGATGGGTAGGGTAGAGGAGGTAAATACATAAAGATAAGAAAATAAGATTAAGCCAGATTATTTCTAGGCATAACATGGCTCTGTTTTTGAAAAAGTCATTAAGTAATGAGTGCTTTACAAATGAATGAATATTTAATATGTTTGTAAAGAAAGTAAAATTAACTATGTTAGACTGATGTGAGAAATGTTGACTCTAAAATGTAATGTTGAAAATATTGGTGGCCATGAATGTATGTTTTTTTTGTTTTGTTTTGTTTTGTTTTGGCTTATTACCACTAAACATATGACCAGAAACCCCTTTCTTTGTTAAAGAGAGTAGAAGGAGAGCAGTTTTCAAAATATTGTCCTTTTTTTTTTCCCCCTTAGGGGAGTCAGGCTATTGGAGAATATAATTTGTTGTCATTAATTTTATATCTATTTTCTGTAGCTTCAGGTTTCCATATCAAATTATGTCAGTCTCCTCTAAACGTCTTTGGCGGTTCCAAATAGTCTGTTCTGTAGTATACAGAACAGAGTTGTAGTTTCATAAATTAGTCAGAAAGTCATATTTTCATGATTTCCATTTTCTCAAATTTTTCTATTAACAACTTTCCCCCCTCTTTTATATATAAGCAAAATAATTTTCAGAGTAGAAAGAAAAACGAATGAGTATTTGAATAGATATGATGTCCTAGCTGTTTCTTTTGACTTTAAGAATAGATTTTTTTTTTTTTTAAAGAATGGGCTTCTTCATGAAAAGTAAAATATTTTCAAAGATTTTTTTGTATAAGCAATGTGTAATTCTTAAAATAATCCAGTAACAATAATTTCAATAGAATGTCTATGTTATCTATATAATCTCTCTCTCTTTTTACATTAATCCATTATACTTATAACTAGCCCTTGCAACCCAGGTGGCAACCATCTTGCTTTTTCTCTGGTGATGCTATACCATGTTTTCCATTTAAGCAAGGTCAAACCATTTTCTCAAGGCATATGCATCCTGGGAGAACTACTAGTTCAGGCTAAATATTAACCAAATGATTTACTTTATATTAACAATAGATTTAAATTTGTGGGAAAAAGATGGTTCAAGTTACCGTAGCTATTTCCATGGAGGGACGTTAACGTCGTTCACTTTTTTCTTCCTGATTTGAATGCGTTGTGAACCTATTTCTATACCCTTGCTGAGGTCTTTCGATTGAACTCCCCTGGCTTCAGCTAATTCAATTCCTAACCAGCAGGTATTGCTAAAGCATGCTGTGTGCACGTATTCCCAACTTTGATAATACAGAGGGGAACAAGCAAAGAATCACCAAATGTAGATATGCATGCTGTTCTTGCTATAAATAGTCACATTATCCTAGGTATTCTGTTTCTTCTTAATTCTTTCTCTCTTTCCATATAATCCCAATCTGTAATTTTAATTTCATGAATATTTGGGAAGGTAATTTGGGCATGTGCATTAACTTTGGAAGGCATCTCTGAAATGTGCATTAGTTATAAAAGATCACTTTTGCTAGAGAGAAATATCCAGTAACCTATTAAATGATCCATGACGTCCTGAAAGACACAGACAAAAATGGATCAATGTGGTAGGCTGAGTGCATAGCCTTAAGGAAGTTACAAAATACTTACATGACTTTTTTCTTACCAGTGTAAAAGTATTTATGCCACTAAGGAATTTAAGCAACATATATGTAGGTTAATGACTGAATATTTCTAAATGTCTTTGTTCTCTTATAAAACAAATTAATATTAATACTATTAGTGAAGTTTTTTTGTGATTATTTTCAAACAGACTATTCCAGAAAGACAGGCAATGGTGCCATGAAATAACTTGTTATTATTTAATCATACCTATTAAATATTTCAGTATAATAATATGCAGAAAACATCAGAATTACAGATGTAGAATGTAAAATCTTTTATTGGTATTGAAATGCAATTTTAAATAGCCTTTAAAGAACTCTGGTATAGCACTCTCAGGCATAAGTATCTTTTGTATGCATCAATAATGAATACCCTTTTATCCCTTCATCCCTTAAGTAGGGAAAGTTGTAACCCTGCCACTGTATTATCTTACAGGCTAGCTGAGAGAGCCAAACACATCATCATCTCCTTCAAAGGGTTGGAAGGCAACTAAAATAGTTCTAAGTGAATAACATTGTTATTTAATTTTACATAATTAGCTCTTTTTGATATTAATGTTTTAATAATGTGTGATTCATTTAGTATACAAAGCCAGAGATAGAATTATTTTTTGAATCAGAATAAGAATCTACTCAATGTTGATAGCATTTTGTTTTTATTTTTTGTAATGCAAATATACAGTTTCAATGTGGGGGTTACTTATTTTAGTAGTTAGAATTTAAATTTTATTCCAAAATGTTAGTATTCAAGAGAACTGTATATATTCCTGAAACTCCAGTTAATAATAGCATATACATGTAGCAATATGAAAATGAAAAAATTTTCCTCCCCAGTGGCAATGTGTAACTATATAAGTAAATTATAAATATATAACTAAATAAATAAATATAGGAACTAAAATTAAATCAATAACTCCTTTGTGATATTTGGATATTTTTTATTAGTCAGTATAGAAAATAATAATAATAAGGGTGTTATCTCTTATTGTCCTAGTTATGAATATGAAAAGGGAATTCCTGGAAGCATATTTTATAACAAAGGAGAAAAATAGCTTTACTGGATGGGGACAGCCAGTTCTAAAGTTAGGGCTTTGGAAATACATTGCCTCGTTTTCCCTTCTAAGGAGTTCGTAAATCTCACTGGTTTATGTACATCCATATGTATATGTGTGTGTTGGGGTGGGAAGAGAGGAATGTTGCATGCGTGCATATCCACTTACGGTATCAGGTGTTTTGCATTGTTTTATGTTTGATTTCTTATACTTGGTGGCATATCTTAGAGATTCATTCATGTTTTTCATCTATCAATAATTATTTGTATAGCTGTGTATTATTCTATTGTATGAATGTATCACAGTTTCCCTTTTTTTTTGTTTTTTAAGATTTTGAGAGAGAGAGCACAAGCAGGGGGAGGGGCAGAGGGAGAGAGAGAAGCAGACTCCCCACTGAGCAGGGAACCTGACATGGGGGGCTCCATCCCAGGACCCTGAGATCATGACATGAGCCGAAAGTAGACCCTTAACCAATTGAGCCACCTAGGCACCCCTATATCACACTTTCTTGATGAATACTTTTCTCATGGTCCTATGAGTTTTTTCCCGCTTTGGGGCTCTTATGAATAAGCTTTTTTGAGCATTCTTGTACAAATCTTTTTGTAGACATATGCATATATGTATTAAGTTTCTGATTACTTAAATATTAAGTTTCTGATCCTGGGTTAGATAGGTATGCTAGTACAACCTTATATTGGCTCATGAGTGCTGCTTGTTAAATACAGTGCTGCTTGTAAAATATAGATGTACTTGTATGCATAACATTTACTTTTCAGAGAACTGACTGCTACATACAGATATTATTAAAAATTAAATTATATTAATTTACACTTAAATTATATTGAAAACAAAGTGAATACATTTTCAAACTCATGGGACGCCTGGATGGCTCAGTGGGTTAAGTGTCTGCCTTCAGCTCAGGTCATGATCCTGGGGTCCTGGGACTGAGCCCTGTGTCGGGCTCTCTGCTCAGCATAGAGTCTGCTTCTCCCTCTGCCTCTTCCTCTCCCCCCTACTCATGCTTGCTCTCTCTCTCTCTCTCAAATAAATAAAATAAAATAAAAAATTCTTAAACTCATCACACTCTAATTACTATATTTTAATGTTATCTATGCTATTGAGTTTATTTATTTCTTATATATCTACATGGCAGAAATGCTGTATTAAAATGTTCTATTGTGCATCTTTCTCCAACTCTGCATTTGGTAATGTCACAATGAATATGAAATCAGATCTGGTGGGAATATTTAGTATTTAGACCACAGAATTTGGTAGCTATTACAAATCAGGGCTGGATTTTTTGTTTTGTTTCTTTTTCTGTCTTTTTTTGCTGGTCTAGACTTAGGAGTGATGGAGAAAATGTTACTCATGCAGATTAAATTTTATTTAATTTATTTTTTTAAAGATTAATTGATTTTAGAGAGAGAGAGAGAGCGCGCGCGCACAAGCAGGGGGGAGGGGCAAAAGGAGAGGGAGAAGGAGAGAAGTTGACTCCCCACTAAGGTGGGGCTTGACAAGGGGCTCCATCTCTGGAGCCTGAGATCATGACCTGAGGTGAAACCAAGAGTCAGATGCTCAGCTGACTGAGCCACACAGGCGTCCCTCACACAGATTAAATTTTAAAGACATCTCACATCTAGGGGCACCTGGGTGGCTCAGTCAGTTAAGGGTCTGACTCTTGATTTCAGCTCAGGTCATGATCTTGGGGTAGTGGGATCAGACCCCATGTCAGGTTCTGCAGTGAGTGCAGAGCGCAGAGTCTCTCTCCCTCTCTTTCTGCCCCTCCCCCCCAAATAAATTAATTAAAAAAAAAGATGTCTCACATCTAGACATTACATTGTGAATGTCACAAAAACTTGAAGAAATATTCTTCTGGTATTTAGAAACTATTATCTGAGTTAGCAAATAAGTTGCATTGAAGAAACAGTGACATACATTTTTTGTTGTTTCACTTTTGTCTTGCAGGTTAATATAAACAAAAATACCAATAAATATTTAAGTCAAAGCTACTCATGTTCATCAATTATGACTGCAGGCTAGCTACAGATACAAAACAATCTTTGTGTTAGAATAAATTGGCTATAGAAAATTTACAATAAATAGAATTGTGTATTTAGTTTCATTTGTACATTGAGCATTACACATCATTTATATCAGTAAAATTTATTAAAAATTTATGTATGTATGTACTTATGCATACATTTACTTTTCAGAGAGCTGGTTGTTAAACATTTAACATACCACTTAAGAAAATAGTTTATTAGAAACCAACTGCTAAATAAGTAAGCTAAAAATAAATAAGTGGGACTATATCAAACTAAAAAAGCTTCTATACAGCAAGGAAACCATTAATAATATCAAAAGACAACCTACAGAAGGGGAGAAAATATTTGTAAATCATATGTCTGATAAGGAATTAATATCCAATATATATAAAAACTCATGCAACTCAATAGAAAAAAAAATCCCAATTATAAAACAAGTAGAGGATCTCAATAGACATCATCCAGAGAAGACATGCAAATGACCAACAGGTACATGAGAAGGTACCCAAAATCATTAATCATTGGGTAAATGTAAATAAAAACCCCAATGAGAAATCACCTCATACCTGTTAGAATGGCTATTATCAAAAAGACAAGAAAGAGCAAATGGTGGCGAGGGTGGGGATAAAAGGGAGCCCTTGTGCACTGCTGGTGGGAATATAAGTTGGTGTAACCACTATGGAAAACATTGTGAAGGTTCCACAAAAAATTAAAAATAGAACTACTATACAATCCAGCAATTCCACCTGTGGATATTTATCTGAAAAAAGAAAAAAAAAACAATATCAGTATCTCAAAAAGATATTTGCATCCCCATGTTCCTTGCAGCATTATTTGACATGGAAGACAACCTAAGTGTTTACCAATGGATGAATGGATAAAGATCATACACACACACACACACACACATGCACACACACACACACACGGAGGAATATTGTTCAGCCACAAAAATAGAAGGAAATCTTGCCATGTGCAACTACATAGATGGAACTTGAGGGCATTATGCTAAGTGAAAGAAGTCAGAGAACGAGAAATACCGTATGATTTCACTTATATGTAGAATATAAAAATAACAATGATGAAAACCAAACTCAGATACAGAGAACAGATTGGTGGTTGCCAGAGGTTGGGGTTGGGACTGTGAGTGTGAGTGAAGTGAATGAAGGTGGACAAAAGATAAAAAAAACTTTCAGATGTGGGGCACCTGTTGGCTCAGTCAGTTAAGCATCTTGCTTCAACCAGGTCATGATCCCAGGGTCCTGGGATCGAGCCCCATGTCAGGCTACCCTCTCAGTGGGGAGGCTGCTTGTCCCTCTCCCTCTGCCACTCCCCCAGCTTGTGCTCTCTCCCTCTGTCTCTCAAATAAATAAATAAAATCTTAAAAAAAACAACAACAAAACTTTCACTTGTAAGTCCTGAGGATGTAATGTACAGCTGGATAAGTATAGTTAATAATACTGTATTGTATATTTGAAAGTTGCTAAAAGAATAGATCTTAAAAGTTCTCATCACAAATTTTCTAACTGTGGTGATTAATTTTTTTTTATTAACATATAATGTATTATTGTACAGGTCTGTGATTCATCAGTCTTACACAATTCACAGCACTCACCATAGTACATACCATCCCGAAAGTCCATCACCCAGCCACCCCATCCCTCCCACCCCCCTCCACTCCAGCAACCCTCCGTTTGTTTCCTGAGATTAAGAGTCTCTTATAATTTGTCTCCCTCTCTGGTTTCATCTTGTTTCAATTTTCCCTCCCTTCCCCTATGATCCTCTGTCTTGTTTCTCAAATTCCTCATATCAGTGAGATCATATGATACTTGTCTGTCTCTGATTGACTTATCTCTGATTGACTTATTTCGCCCTATGACCCAGCAATTGCACTACTGGGTATTTACCCCAAAGATACAAATATAGGGATCCGAAAAGGCACATGCACCCCAATGTTTATAGCAGCAGTGTCCACAATAGCCAAACTATGGAAAGAGCCTAGATGTGGTGATTAATGTTAACTTATTGTGGTAATCAGTTTAACATATGTACATGTGTCAAGTCATCATGTTGTACACCTAAAACTAATACCATGTTATATATCAATTATATCTCATTAAAATTAATTAACAACTTAGAATATCAGATATGGAAAAATATTTGCAACAAGTGGTTAAATGAAGATGAATTCTTAATAGTCTTTGTTGCACAAATAATTAATGCAAAGTAACAAAAAACATGAAGGGGCCAACAGATAAAAGAGCAAAGGAGATGAACAGATAACTCATACATAATAGAGGGAAAGTAGATGACAAACTCATGAAAAGTTTTGGCTATACCAATAATTAGAGAAATGCAAACTGTTATAATGTCACAATTCAACTCTCAAATTAATATTTTCACAGTATATAATTCAGAAGGATTTTTTTTCTGTTCTTTCCACTGATGATACAATGGAATTCATACAGATTTATTAACTCAGAATATTTTCATTTTGCTTACTTTGCCATGCAGAGGAGAATTTCATGTTGTCACCATCATGATGATTTATTAAGAATGGTACTAAGTGCTTACATACATTATTTTTTTTAGCTTTTTTGAAGTATAATTGACAAATAAATTGTAAGATATTTAAAGTGTACCATGTGATGATTTGATACATGTATACATTGTGAAGGGACCCCCACCCGAGTTAATTAACACAAGTATCAGCTCTCATATTTCCCTTATTTTTTTTGGTGAAAATGTTTAAGTTTTACTCTTTTAACAAATTTCAATTATACAATATAGTATTGTCAACTATAGTCACCATGTTATACATTAGATCCACAGACCTGATTTACAATGGTTTTGATTTTGTGATAAAATGGGCATTCTCTTTTTTTTTTTTTTTTTTTTAAGATTTTATTTATTTATTTGAGAGAGAGAGAATGAGAGAGACAGCACATGAGAGGGGGGAGGGTCAGAGGGAGAAGCAGACTCCCTGCCGAGCAGGGAGCCCGATGCGGGACTCGATCCCGGGACTCCAGGATCATGACCTGAGCCGAAGGCAGTCGCTTAACCAACTGAGCCACCCAGGCGCCCAAATGGGCATTCTCTTAAGTTCCTGATTAAATTAAAATCATTACCAACATTTTAAAGACAATTTAAGAATACCAATATCACATTATTATTGCTTAAACTACCCTGCCAAGGGTTATACATAATCATGGTGATAATTTAGCTTTGTAAACCTCTGATTTATAACATTTGCTGATGTTTTTGATGTAGGTTTTGCCATTTTTAGGCTACTAATAGATTAGCAATACACTCACAAAATTTCACAGTTGTCTATTGTAAATTAATAGAAGCCAGCACAAGGATTCCACTGTATGTAACTTTTTTCTTTTCTTTTTAAATAGCAGTAAATTGTTACACAAAAAATAAAATTAATTTTCTTTTTCTTTTATTTTTATTTTTTATTTCAGGTTTTTATTTAAATTCTAGTTAATATATATGGTAATATTGGTTTCAGGTGTAGAATTTAGTGTACATATAATACTCAGTGCTCATCACAATACATGGTCTCCTTAATACCCATCACCCATTTAGCCCATCCCCTCTATCTCCCTCCATCAACAAATCCTCAGTTTGTTCTCTATATTAACAACCTTCTTTTGTGTTATTTTATTTTATTTTATTTATTTATTTACTTGAGAGAGAGAAAGCATGAGAGAGAGCATGACCGGTGGGGAGCAGCAGAGGGAGAGGGAGAAGCAGACTCCCCACTGAGCAGGGAGCCCAATGTGGGGACTAGATCCGAGGACCCTGGGATCATAACCTGGGCCAAAGGCAGAGGCTTAACCAACTGGGCCACCCAGGTGCCCTGACAACATTCTTTTAGATAAAATTAATTACACTTGAGGAGATGGATCTGAATATGGTTTATTTTTCATACTTAAAATGTGAAATTAAAAGATTTTGGAGGCCAAGTTAGAAATAAGCATCAAGTCTAAATACATCTTTTAATACAGAAATTCTACTTCTAGGAATTTATTCTAAGAAAATGAAAATGGATGTGCAGAAATTTTATCTACTATTAAGTTCATTGAAGTATTGAATTTTTTTTTTTTTTGCAACTCCTTGGAGAAATTCTGTATGCGTAATAATAAGTATTGTAATCCAATTATGCAGTTGGTTAATAGCAGCCATTATACATAATATTTTTAAAATATTATTCAAGGGCATGACAGAATTGGGGTGCCTGGGTGGCTTAGTCAGTTAAGCGTCTGCCTTCGGCTCAGGTCATGAACTCAGGGTCCTGGGATTAAGTCCCACATCGGGCTCCTTGCTGAGTAGAGAGCCTGCTTCTCTCTCTGAGAAATAAATAAATAAAATCTTAAAAAAAAAAAAGACATGACAGAATTATTGCAGTATAGAGAATGTAAAAAATATTATAAAATAGTTTTTACAGTCTTTTGTTAGAAAGCCTTTTATTCTATTTATTATATCCACATTTATCACATATTTATACTATATATGTATGTGAGTATATGTATATATAATATACATTGTATGTGTCTCTCCACTGTATACATACATATATATTTATGCATTTTACATGTAGTTAAACGAGCATTCTTCATATATAAGGTATATAATTTCTTTTTTCTTTTCATTCTTTGTTTTGGGGAGAGGGTGGGACTATTTGTCAGTATTTACTAAAAATAAGTATGTACACACATATACTTTATGATCCAGCAATTTTACTCCTCATTATAAACTCAATAAATGTTTACATATATTCAAAAAAGAGAAGTATAAGAATATCCATAATAGCAATATTTGCAATCACCAAAATCTAGAAAAGGTGCCCAGCAGCAATGGAATGCATAAGTATCTTGCATTATATCCATGCAATGTAATACTGTATAGCAATGAGAATGAAATGAAACCACATGGAAGAATCTTACAAACAATATTGAAATAAAGAGGTCACATACAAAAGAATACATAATGTATCA
Organism: Phoca vitulina; assembly: GCF_004348235.1. Lineage (NCBI taxonomy): Eukaryota > Metazoa > Chordata > Mammalia > Carnivora > Phocidae > Phoca > Phoca vitulina. Next base: position 17,008,286 of record NW_022589710.1, read on the forward strand.
TTCCATATACATAAAATTCAAAACAGACAAGGCTGTTATGTTGGAAGTCAGAATAGTGGTATAACTGGAGGGAGTGGTCTGTTTCTTGATCTGGGTTCTGGTTACACAAATGTTTATTACTTGGAAATTTATCCAGTGGGACGCTTATGTTTTCTGTACTTTCCTGTATGTATGTTTTGGTGGTCAGAAGGCTGACGGGGGTAAAATCAAGGTGTCAGCTATGCCGTGCTCCTTTCTGGAGGACTAGAGAACTCATTTCCTTGTTTATTTGGATTGTTGGCAAAATTCAGTTTCTTAAAGTTGTAGGACCATGGTCCCCATTTCCTTGCTGGCTGTCAGTGAGGGCCATTCCTAGCTATAGAGGCCCCCCACGTTCCATGGTTTTGGCCCCTTTCTTCCTTTTTACAGCAACAGTGGGTCAGGTCCCTCCCATACTTCACATCTTTCCTACCTTTTCTCATGTTGTCACAGCTCTCTCTGATCTCCCTCTCTGCCTTTCTCTTCTGCTTTTAAGGGCCCAGATTTTATTATGGTCACCCAGATAATTAAGGATAATCTATACATTTTAAGGTCTGTAACTTCTATCTGCAAAGTGCTTTCTGCCATGTAAAATAACATACTCTTGGGTTCCAGGCCCTAAGGCTTAGACATCATTGTGGCTGTCATTAGTCTGCCTACCACAATATTAAATTTCAAATTAAAACTTTTCACAAAAATATTTTTAAAACCATATCCTGACAAGAGTAATTCAAGAATAATTATTCTTCCTTAGAGCGAGAGTCTTCCTCAGGGCCTATACCATTTGCCCCCAAACTCCCTGAGATTCATAAGCTACCTGAGATCATACCAGATTTTATGTTAAAAGTGAACTTCTTTAAAAAATGTTTAATTAAGCTCAGGAAACCCTGACTGCTATCTTCCCTCATGGGGAGTCATAATATGCATTACTATAGAAAGGTTCTGAGATATTCTGCAGTAAAGAAGTTTCCATAGTTGTGTTAACCCATTGTTCCCCAAATATACTAGAACATGAAACATAAAAAAAAAGTACCCTGTGAAGCTCTTAACATTACTCATAAAAAATTATTTTCCTTGATTTTGATATTGAACTCTTTAATATCTCTGAAATTATTTTTCATTATATCACCACTATTATTGTCTCACTTTCTCTTGCCTTATTAAAAAATATTGATTGTGCTTTTACTCTATTGTAATTGTTTCATATGTGCTATTTCTACAGAATTACTAACCCCCTTTCACAGATGAGAAAACCAAGGTGAAGTTATATTCCCAAATTCTCAAAGCTAGTGCCAGTGTATCTTAACACATCTCCTGGTCTCTATTTTTTACCTTTCCCCATACCATCTTCTGTTTTATGATGAAAGTTTCCTTCTAAAATACTTACTTGACTTTTTTGCTTAAAATGTTTCCAACAAGTCCTTATAACCTAATAAGATAGTATCAGATGTGCATAGTGTGGTAAAGAAGGCCTTTCTTAAACCCCTCCAAATGCTGTTCTATAACTCCCTTATGAACACTGGTTTGGGCACCTGCTTCTTCACACTTCCCTGTCTTTCCTTCATGTTCTTCCACTCTCTTTTCCAAGTGATAAACTCCTATTCATTTTTCAAGAACCACCTCAAATATCACCATCTCTGTGAAGTTTTCCCTCTCTCCCCTCAATAGAATTATGTGCTCTCACCCCAGTTGTTTAGTATGTTGTTTGCTGATGTGAATTTATTTTGTTTCTTTGTGTGTTGTCTCAAAGAGGCATAGTATGTAGACTTTGATAAATTATAAAATAGTTCCTCATCCATCCTCTTCCTAACTTCTAAATTACTTTTTTATTTTTCATTGATAAGTGAATGCCATATTCTGTTACTTAATTAAGAGATTCGAGATTTTTATTTCTCTTTTTGGTGGAGTCAACTTTGTTAAAAGAAGACTTTATAAAAAATGGTACTTCACTTCTCAAACTGAATTTGCACTTACTTGTTAGGTAATTGATACCTCTACCATTTCCCCAAATTAGATGGAGAGCTTCTCAAGGGTGAGGGCAGAAACAATGGCTTACTTATATTTTGATGTTCAGCTCTTGATCTTTCATATGCTGTTTATAACCTATAAATAATATGTGCTCATTGGAGAGGGGTGTCCAAGGTGGTGGCAGAGCAAAATCCTTAACATGGACATACCAAGTTACAGCTACATACAGATCATTCCCCTCTGAAAACGATCTGAAAACTAGATGAACTGTTCTCCACAGCAAAGGATAAAAGGACCATATCCTGATGGATAAAAGTAGAGACTGTCACAGATAACCCTCTCCCCACCATACCAACATACAACAGGGGGGGATCTCACTAGACAGGTACTTCCCTTGGAGAAGCAAGGGGTTCGTGCCCCACATTGGGCACCCTGGCCCCTGGGATCAGCACCAGAAATAGGAGTCCTCAGAACACCTGACTCAGAAAACCAATGGAGCTAATGTCTGGGGGTTCCAAAGTGCTGTAAGAAACTGAGCTACCTCTTTTGGAGGTCACATGTATGATATTGTTCACCCTGAGACCCAGCAATATATATATACCTAGATTATATGTGATGGAGATTCATTTGCTGATCTGGGGACATTGGCTGGAGGGAGGGGGAGCAGTTGAAATGCTTCCCAGAATGGAGGTGCTGGTGGACAGCATTGTTCCACTCTTCACATGGCCTACTAGCACAGGCAGGTGAGCTCAGATGTCGCACTTTCACTCTACCTTGCTGAGACAGATGGAGGGAGGTGGTGGCAGCTCTTGCTGAGCCTGTAAAGCACAGGTGGTTGCAGCACTCCTCTGCTCCCTGGCTGGCGTGCCTGAGTGCGAATGGTCATGGAGTTTTCCTACTGCCTCGCTAAAGTCTGCAAGTGTGAGCAGTCAGTGCATTCTCCCACTCCTAGCCTAAACCCCCCTATTCGTGCATAGACAAGTCACTCCTGCTGCATTGCTGAAGCCGGCAAGCATACACCACCCACTATATTCTCCAGTTGCTTGCTTTAAACTAGCAGTTATGTTCAACTCACTCAAGGGACACCTCTTCATCTCCTGGTCCTGGTGGCCAAGAGGGCTGGTGTTCCGTAGTACTATGGGATGTTAATGATCAAAATGACAGTCCTTGGCAGGTGACCACCTCTAGGGCACTGAACAGACCACAGACTGAAACACAACCCCAATCCTCCTGTGAAAAAAACCCTATTTACTTAGCCTGGGGATTCAGACTGAGGGACAGGCTTCAAGTTTCCCACACATCTGGGAGCTAAGGAAGTAATCCCAGGAAATGTAAGCAGGAAAACACCATCCTTGTGCATCTCCGAGGCTTCACTGCAACTCAACAAGACTTTCCAGAAAGGAGCTTATACATTCATCTGAAGCCACAATTATTGCAACTGTTGCCCAGAAGGCACCTCCAGATCTCCTGGTTTGGAGGCCAGCAGATATTACAATTGCAAACTGACAGGACTGTATTTATTTGCATACGTACAAAAACTGCTGTCTGAGGTTCTGGCTTCGATTCAATCTGAAACTAGGCACTAAATGAAATTCTTCCCCTTGGGTCACTGACAGGTCTTCACATGCCTTCAACAGCAGGAGCATAGCAAGAATAATCAGGTGGTTTAGACCATCACAAAGGTTCAAGAGACAATCAAGAGTGAGGGTAAGGTTGAGCAAGAGGGACCAGCACCCATTCAAGGGCACTTCAGGACAGAGGGGTAGCTGTTTTACCTAATTTGTAGAAACACAGAGTCAAGTAAAATGAGGAAAGAGATAACTATATTCTAAGCAAAAGAGCAAGACAAAAACCTCAGAAAAAGACCTTAATGAAAAGTGATAAATAGTATACCTGATAAAGAATTCAAAGTAATGGTCATAAAGATTCTCAACTGAACTCAGGTGATGAATGGATGAAGTCAGTGAGAACTGCAACAAAGAGAAAACATAAAGTATTAAACAAGTCACAAAGCTGAAGAATACAATAACTGAACAGAAACATGCACTAGAAGTGTTCAACAGCAGACTGGATGAAGTAGAAGTGTGAATTAGCAAACTGAAAAAAAAAAAGGACCTCTGGAGCAACATCAAGTAGAATAACATTTGCATTATAAGGGTCCCAGAGGAGAGGAGAGAAAGGGGCAGAAAATGTATTTGAAAAACTAATTGCAAAAAAGTTCCCTAACCTAGGGAAAGAAACAGACATCCAGGTCCAGGAAGCCAAGAGATTTTCAAGCAAAATGAACCCAAAGAGAGCCACACCAAGACACATTATAATTAAAATGTCAAAAGTTAAAGATAAAGAGAGAATCTTAAAATCCCTAAGACAAAACTTGCTACATGCAAGAGAAAGTCCATAAGGCTATCAGAAGATTGCTCAGCAGAAACTTTGCAAGCTAGACAGGAGTGACATAACATATTCAATGTGCTAAAAGGAGAAAAACTTCCAACCAAGAATAACTACCTGGTAAAGTTATCATTCATATTTGAAGACAAAGAGTTTTCCAGAGAAGCAAAAGTTAAAAGAGTGCATCACTACTAATTCAGCCTTATAAGAAATAATTAAAGGGACTTCTTTAAGGTGAAAAGAAATGGGACTAATTAATAACAAGAAAACATACAAAAGTAGAAATCTTACTGGAAAAGGTAAATATATGATAAAGAAGGTGGATTAACCACTTATAAAGACACTAAGAAGGTTAAAAGACAAAAGTAGTAAAATCAACTAAAACTACATTAATTAGTTAAGGCATACATAAAATAAAAAGATGTAAAATATAACATCAAAAATATAAAACTTGGGGGGTAAAACATAGTTTTGGGATGTGTTCAAATTTTAAGTTGCTATCAACTCAAAATAGACGATCATATACCTAGGATGATATATGTGAACCTCATGGTAATCACAAAGCAAAAACTTATAGTAAATATACAAAAGAAAGGAGAAAGAAATCTAAACATAACACTAAAGGAAGACATCAAACCACAAAGAAAGACAGAAAGAGAATAAGAAAGAAACAGAGAGGAAGTATAAAAGCAGCCAATTAACAATTGGCAAGACAATTAACAAAATGGCAATAAGTACATATCTATCAATAATTACTTTAAAGGTACATGGAGTAGATTCTCCAATCAAAAGACATGGAGTGGCTGATTGGATAAAAACACAAGACACATCTATAAGAAACTCAAGAAACTCACTTCAGAAGTAAGAACATACATGGACTGAAAGTGAAGGGATGGAAAAAGATGTTCCATGCAGATGGAAACAAAAAGAAAGCTGGAATATCTATACACATATCAGACAAAGTAGACTTTAAAACAAAAACTATAATGAAAGACAAAGAGGGGCACTACATAATTACAAAAGAGTCAATCCTTCAAGAAAATATAACATTTATAAATATATATGTACGCAATATAGGAGCACCAAAATATATAAAGAAAATATTAACAAACCTAAACAGAGAAATTTATAGCAATACAATAATAGTAGTGGACTTTGGTATCCCACTGACATCAAGGGGTAGATCAATAAGAAAACATTGGTCTTAACTGACACATTAGACCAGATGGGCTTAAGAGATATATGCAGAATATTCTAACCCAAAGCAGCAGAATACATATCCTTCTCAACTGCACATGGCACATTCTCCAGGATAGGTCACATGTTAGGCCACAAAACAAGTCTTAATAAATTATAAGACAAATCATATTAAGCATCTTTTCTGAACACAATGGTATGAAACTAGAAATCAGTTACAAAAAGAAACCGGGAAAAAAAAAATGGAGATTAAACACCTTGTTACTGAACAACTATTGGGTCATAGAAGAAATCAAAGATGTCAACAAATACCTAGAGACAAATGAACAGAAACCCAACACTCCAAAATCTATGTGATGCAGCAAAAGTGTTCTCAGGGAAACTTATAGCGATACAGGCCTACAAGAAACAAATGGAATCTCAGATACATAATTTATTGTCACACCTAAAGAACTAGAAAAGGAACAAATGAAGCCCAAAGTTACCAGAAGGAAGGAAATAATAAAGACCAGAGTGGAAATAAATAGAATAGAGCCTAAAAAGACAATAGAAAAGACCAATGAAACTAAAAGTTGAGGGACACCTGAGTGACTCAGTTGGTTAAGCGTTTGCCTTCAGCTCACATCAGGCTTCTTAATCAGCAGGGTGCCTGCTTCTCCCTCTGCCTGCCGCTCCCCCTGCTTGTGCTCTTTCTCTCACAAATAAATAAATAAAATCTTACCAAAAAAAAAAAAAAAAAGAAAGAAACAGAGTTGATACTTTGAAAAAATAAACAAAAGCGATAATCCTTTACCTAAATTCACCAAGAAATAAAGAGGGGGGCTCAAATAAATAAAATCAGAAATGAAAGAGGAGACATTACCACTGATACTACAGAAATATAAAGGATCAAAGAACCTTTGAACAATCATATACCAATAATTTGGACGATCTAGGAGAAATGGATAAATCCAATCTTCCAAGACTGAATCATGAAGAAATAGGAAATAGACCAATTACTAGTAAGGAGATTGAATCAGTAATCAAAAACTTTCCAACAAACAAAAGTCCAGGACCAGATGGCTTCACTGGTGAGTTCTACCAAATGTTCAAAGATTTAATATCTATCTTTCTCAAGCACTTCTAAAAAATTGAAAAAAAGGAAAAGTTTTCAAACTCATTTTATGAGGTCAGCATTCATTACCTGGATACCAAAACCAGATAAGGACACCACAAAAAAAGAAAATTACATGCCAATATCCCATTGAACACAGATGTAAAATCCTCAACAAAATATTGGCAAGCTAAATTTAGCAATACATTAAGAAGGTCATACACCATGATCAGGTAGGATTTACTCCAGGGATCCAAGGATGGTTCAGCATTCATAAATCAATCAACATGATGTACCATATTAACAAAAGTAAGTTAAAAATCATGTGATAATCTCAAAAGATGCAGAAAGGGCATTTGACAAAATTCAACATCTATTTATGATAAAAAAAGAAACCCTCAACAAAATGGGTATAGAGGGAACATATGCCAATATAATAATGGCCGCATATTATAAGCCTACAGCTAACATCATACTCAATGGTGAAAGCTGAAAGCTTGTCCTCTAGGATCAGGAACAAGACAAAGATTCCCACTCTCCCTACTTTTATTCAACAAGAGTATTGGAAATCATAGCCAGAGCAATTAGACAAGAAAAAGAAATCAAAGGCGTATAGATTGGAAAAGAAGAATTCAAACTATTTGCAGATGACATGATACAATATAAAGAAAGCCCTAAAGACACCACTGAAAACTGTTAGAACTAAGAAATGTATTCAGAAGAGTTGCAGGGTGCATCCACTGCTTCCAATTAAACGGTGAAAATGTCACCTGAATACACATATTATATAAATTGTGTAAAACAATAAAACTAGAGAACATTTCTTATCAGAGACTTTTCAAAGCAGGCTGGAGTGGTGGGGGGGTGGGAGGGATAGGGTGGCTGGGTGATAGACATTGGGGAGGGTATGTGATATGGTGAGTGCTGTGAATTGTGCAAGACTGTTGAATCACAGATCTGTACCTCTGAAACAAATAATACAATATATGTTAAAAAAAAAAAAAAGAAAATAGCAGGAGGGGAAGAATGAAGGGGGGGAAATCGGATGGGGAGACGAACCATGAGAGACGATGGACTCTGAGAAACAAACTGAGAAGTTCTAGAGGGGAGGAGGGTGGGAGGATGGGTTAGCCTGGTGATGGGTATTAAAGAGGGCACATTCTGCATGGAGCACTGGGTGTTATATGCAAACAATGAATCATGGAACACTACATCAAAAACTAATGATGTAATGTATGGTGATTAACTTAACATAATAATAATAATAAAAAAAGCAGGTTTAGAATCCTAACATATGAGTTATATTCTGGAAAATGCATTTTCCAGTTTATATGGAAAGAATTTTAAATATGATTACAGATTATGTATCATAAATATCCTGATTTTAAAGCCAAATCTCTCTTGAAATATAAGAGCCAAAGAGTAAAAAGCTGGGTTTTTTATTTTGTTACATATGGTGTTTAAATTTTTGCATAAAACACTTATGCAGAGATTCCCTAATATGGAAACATAATTTTGTGAAAAATTAAAAATATGTATAAAGGTACTTTTTTACATAAATGAATTTAAATTAAACAGGTACATCTGTTTAACATGGAAACTTATGGCAGTTGTTTCATTTTCTGAAGCTGTTCACAACAAGGGTTATTGAATAAAAATACTATAAATGTAATTTTTAGTTTAATTTTCCTAAACAGATTGGGTGGCTTAAAGTACCAAATGCTATAGCAAAGCTGATTAAAAAAACATCAATTTATATTACATGGGCAGTTTATTAGAATTGGAAATTTAAGTCCAAGCATTTGACATTTCAGTCCTTTCCACATACTTAATAAACCAAAATTGATGGGTCTGTTGCACTTGAGAAAAGTTAGAAATTGGGATGTTTTATTAATGATTCAGTTCTAACATAAAAACCAATGCCTAACTTGATCTCCATTCTCTGGCAACAGTAATTCTTGTCAGCATTGCTGTAATGTAATGCAGGGAAAGGAAGAGAACCTGAAAACCATGACATCATTTCTTTTCTGCTTTGTTCACATTACATCCTCTTTTCTAGTGCTGGTTGTGGCTACATCTAAACTCCCTAAATTGCCATTTACTATGAATCATAATGATTAATACACAATTTTCAACCTTCTCCTTATTATTGTTATTACCATCCTACCTGAAAGTATCTCTAACTATGAGCAAGATGAAATTATGTTAGTTTACTCCCAGAAGCTGTCAAATGATAACATAATCAAATGAATTTATTCTTCAATGTTTTTACATTCAGAATCAAAGATACATATTTAAAGGAAGACAACATTCTAATCCATTACTGCCATGAACATTAATACAAAATTATTAATAATCTATGACAAATGAATTTTCAGCATGTCATGTAAATTTTTCTTTAATATATTGATTTCTTTTCATTAGTTCCTAGGTAGTTCACAATTAATTTGTTTCCTTACCTTAACCCAAACAACTTAAAAATAAGTGCAGTAAATGGTGACAGGCATCCAGGCTTTTAGATACTACACAGTGATGCAAAAATTTGTTTCTCCCATTTCCCCCTACCTCTCTTCCTTTTGATATACTTTTACCTGAATTGAATGGTTAATACTTTGTCCTTTTTGAAAACCAGGTTTTGCTTTAGTGCTAACTTTCCCTACTAAGTTCTAAGCCCCTTGCCAAAATGTTACTCTCCTAAACTCACAGGTTTCAAAAAACCTCTATGCTAATATTCATTTAAAAATTATCGCTTCTTTGACAGTACTGGGTGATCACATCATGAAACTATCTGCATGTTTTTACTGTCACCAGTAAATTGTCATATTGGGATAAGTGCCATGACTCCTCTGTCTTTTCTTAGACTCTGGTCATCTTCTAGCAAGATGCTTCAAAAGGGAATTGTTTGTTTTTATTTTTTGCTACTGAAATCATTATTGCATTTTCTTTTTGCCAGGCTACCCCTTATGGGATAATTAAGGAACGTTGATATGTCTCCATAGCAAGTACTTTAATGCAAAAAAAAAAAAAAAATTAATCGTACAAAAAGGATCTGGAGTTAACATGGATTTATTTCTTTTTTAAGATTTTATTTATTTATTTGACAGAGAGAAAGAATGCACAAGCAGGGGGAGTGGCAGGCAGAGGGAGAGAGAGAAGTAGGCTCCCTGCTCAGCAGAGAGCCCAACGTGGGGTTTGACGCAGGGTTCAATTCCAGGACCCTGGGATCATGACCTGAGCCCAAGGCAGACACTTAACCGACTGAGCCACCCAGGCGCCCCGCTGATTTATTTTTAAAGCCAGTGTCATAGCACTTTTGAATTTACTCTCCCAGTTTGAAAATGGAGAGCATTTTAAGTAAATAGTTTTTAAAATTAGAATAAATTTAAAGTTTTCTATTAAATTATCTTTTATGTATAAGGGAGGAAGGCATGCTTTTATTCATTAGTTCATGTAACAAGTACTACTTTAGAGCTAATTGGCTCAGATCTATTCTAGATACAATAAGTGGAGTACCAATTTAGATAGCAAAAAGACCAGTTAGTAAAAAATTTCAGCATTTTAAGCAAAAAATAATGGCATCTTGATCTAGGGAAGTGACAATAAAGATAAACATGGCTTCAGGATATATTTGGTTGTGTATTGTTAGGATTTACCAATGACTTGGATGTTGGGACATGGGAAAGGTAATAATATAATAACTCTTACATGAACTTCTTAGCACCTGAGCTGGGGAAAATGATGTTGTGGGGAGCAGGTTTGTTGAATTAAATCTGTCTTCCATTTGGATGTGATATATGTGAGATACTTCTTCAACATCTAAATGTAGATGTCAAGAAGCAATTAGACAGAAGTGTCAGAAACTCAGAATGGAAGTCAGAACTAGAAGTATATTTGGAGGCAATAATAACCTTACAGAAATTATTTAAAACCATTGGGAATGATGAAGTTACTTTAGGTAAGAATGTAGATAAAGAATAGAAGCTCAAAGAAACTTCTGAATCCTGGCAGAACATTAATGTTAGATGTCGGATGGATAGGAGACAGAAATGCGTGGTAGTAGTGACAAGAGTATGCCTATGATTTACTGTGTCCTTATTCTGAGCCAACTGGTATCCTAAGCATTTTACACTATTCTAGAACACCTATTTAATCCTCATGGCAACCAAATGGTGTGTGCACTGTTATTATCTTTATTTTGCATAAGGAGCAGCTAAGGCACAGAGGAGTAAATTGACTTTTCCAGCATGAAGTGAGATCTTGTTTGTTCATTTTTTAATAAGGAGACACTAGAACACATTGCGTGCTCTGACCTAGTAGACAGAAAAATTGCTAATGTAAGAAAAAGATGTAACTATTAAAATCATGTCCTTAAGAAGGTAAAAAGGAAGAAAATCCAGAATCCAGAACTCAGGAGAAGAGGTTAGTCTTTGAAGAAATCAGTATAACTGGAGGGAAGAAACAATGAATGAATGTACAATATGACTGTATTGTTGGTATATAGTTTTTATATGGAAGGTAATTCCCTTTTGATTGCTTCTTTTTGTTGTTGTTTTATTGAAAATAATCAAAGAGGATAGGTTTGTGGAGGGGAGCCTGATCATCGTGTAGATTTTGTATTCAGTGCTCTGAGAATCTTCACATCTCCATTCAATAAAACAATGTTTCACAAATAGCATACACTCATCAAGTATCTGTGACATGAATTTCTGTCAAGGATCCTTGACTCGAGACATGAATTAATTAAATGCTCCAGGTGAAAAATAAATAAAATTCTGTCAAAGCTCAAAAAAGGGTGCATTTAAACCCAATGATCTTGAAAGGTTCACAGAGAAAAACACATTTCAGATGACACTCTTAGAATGAAGGGGATTTTGATGTGTAAAATTTTGAGGAAAGGGTATTCCAGATGGAGATGGGAGGGTGAGCAAAGGCATGACCAGAAGTAATAAAGCTGATTTGGCTTAAATGTAGGATGAATAAAGTCATAGTAGGGTATAATTCACATACAATATTAAGGACAGACTGTGAAGGGCCTTGAATATCATGCTGAGTATAGATTTATTTTGTAATAAAGCGGGAGACTTAGGAGGCTTTTGAACAGTAGAGTGATTAGACAATATATTTGGAAGTAGATAATGAGCTTTACTGTTTGGTAATTTGGAATGTATGATATTTTAATACCACTGAACTTATCTAGCTACACTTTAGGTTGGTGTAATTTTCCTTATATTATCCTTTCTATTCTAAGCTTAGGGTAACACTTGAGGACAATGCTCTTTTGTACAGTTGTCAAAGATGTCCTAGATATAGGTGTGCTTTTTGTCTGTTAAAATAAAGCTAAATATTTTAACCACTTAGCATCCCAGGCAAATTTTCATTTTGAAAAATGTAATCCCAAAGGGACCTTTGTCCCCTAAGAAAGCTCCTGATGATTACTGTTAGCAAGCTGAATAAATATTTCTATACATGTTTAATTAGACCTACTGGCTAAAATAAATTTTTGATTTACCTATAATAACCCAAAGAGTTCAGTAAAACAGATGTCTTCACCAAAAAATTGTTCTACCTCTTAGGATATAATCAAATAAAAATTTATTTTATGGAGTGCCTGGGTGGCTCAGTTGTTTAAGCGACTGCCTTCAGCTCAGGTCATGATCCTGGAGTCCTGGGATCGAGTCCCACATCAGGCTCCCTGCTCGGCAGGGAGTCTGCTTCTCCCTCTGACCCTCCCCGCTCTCATGTGCGTTCTCTCTCTCTCTCTCTCTCATTCTCTCTCTCAAATAAATAAATAAAATCTTTAAAAAAAATTATTTTATGAAATTGTGTGTCATTGTAGATTTTTTTTCTTCATATTTAGGAACCTCATAATACAACTTAGAGAATCCTCAATAATCATTTTCTTTTTGAAGTACTTCAGAAATCAGCAGGTAACCCTTTGTCTCCCCCTTCACTATCCTGATATCCAGGCATTTGCAGGCAATTCATTTTGTACCATAAGAGGAGTTGCCCTCCATGAATGTATTTGAGATTGTTATATTAACAAAGAAAGTGAAATTTTTATTTAGCACCAATGAAAAGTCAAATCTCAGTAGTCTTTTTCAGGAAAGGAGTGTGGCATGCCTGCACTAATGCGCTCTATCTTGTTCTTCTTTTAACAACCTAGCAAAAAGGCTGTCTTTGTGAAACTACTGACCATAGCTAGGGGTCCAGTCAATAAACAGGGAGAATCATTTTCTATAAACACATGACCAAAAGTTATATACTGAATGTATGATTTTAACCTATGAATTCATATATTTAACAGGTAGTCCTTGATTATGTATTAAATAGGAATTTAAATAATACATAGCACTTCTTCTCAAGGAGCTAATGCCCCAGTGGGGGCAATAATAGAAGAAAGAATCTTGGGAAGTGCGCTCCCCTTGAATGCCAGCATTTCAAACTTTTGTTTTCTGAGCCATTTATTGAATACACACACACGTGCACATACATGTGTGTGTGTATGGCACTGAATTGTCCACTTCTGTTAATGAATATTCTAGGTATACTTGAATACTTTCCTAATTATTAGTAGCCAATAATAATAGTTTACATTTAACGAACACCATGAAAAAGCTGATCTAAGTACTTCATCTGTGTATTTTATTTCCACAATTAATTAAATAATATCATTATTAGTCTCATTTTATTGATAAAATCCAAGATACCAAAGATTTTAGTGACCTGCTCAAAGCCCCATAGGGTGTTCAGTGACAGAGCCAAGGTTTGGTAGAGCCCAATAAATTTAGCTCACAATTTTAACTAATTTAATTATACTGTTTGCCTCAAACAGAAAACAAGTCATTAATTTTGTTATCTATGCAGTAAAACACTTGGGAAATAGGTAGGTGGAATTATATAACTCCTAGAAACTATCTTTCTGTAGATTCTGATTTTACAGTATATATGCTATTCATTTTTCCACCATCAGATAACATTTTAGTTAGTGGCACTGCTATTTATAATTCTGATTCTTCTACTATCTCTTGGGTGCAACACATCTTTTCATCCATTCATTCATCCTTAAATTTATTAAATGTGTTTCTCTTGTACATCCCACATAGTAAACACCATTGTAGATTCTATACTCAGTACTATGATAAAAGAGAAGCTTAAAACACATGTCCTATACACATCTGTTCAGCTCACAATTGGGAATGAAACACAAAAATGAAAACAAATGATAATGTAGTCTTGTAAGTTCTTGACAAGAGGTCTTATAAAAATGTTATTAGAAGATAAAAGAGATAATATATGCTCAGCAGGAGTGTCAGTAAATATCTTGTGGAGATGAGGATATTTAAGCTGGAACTTGAAGGTTGAGAATTAATTACACTAGACAAGAAAGGAAAAGGTGTATTTCCTTTTTAAACGAGATGAAAAAGCCTGAATGAGTGGTCTAAGAACAAATTGGCCAGGGTGTTTAGAGCAGGGAGCTGGGGGGTGAGGGTGGGAGGATGGGGGAAGAGAGCAGCAAAACAGGTTAGAGCCATAAATGAAGAAAGTTTAGCTTTATTTTGTAAGTCTATATACTATATAGTATTTGCAAATATTTTTATGTCAACGGATGACATTTTGACTTTTCCATTTCAAAGGTCACCTCATTGAGCCAGCTGATGGATAAACTGGAGGAGAAGCAACCAAAAGTAAATACAAGAGCAGGAACATAATCTTCTCATTACTTTAGCTGTTCCCTAGGCAGTGTCCTTGCTCACCAACCTCAAGGCCTATTCTAAACCTTTTCCTCTCTCTCTGAGCATCACCCAGTCCATGCCACCTTTGCACATGATCAGCAGACTGTGTCACCTCTTCCTCTCTGAGAAAAGAAGCCATTACAGACACACTCTATCAACTTCCTGTTTCCAAACAAACTTTATCTGATTCTACGTGTAGCTCATTCTTTATTTCCTGTCTCCTGATCAGATTTTGTTCTCGACTTAATCACCTCCTGGCCTCACAGCAGCCTTGCTCTAACAAGTACTTTTTCTGTCATAGGTTTGTTCTGTCTCTTTTGGCTCATTTCCTCAGCCTAGTATGGGCTTAGACTATGCTAAAAACAAAATGAAACAAAACAACAAAGTAAAAATCCTTTTGATCTACCTGCTTCTCTAAGCCTTGTTCTTTCAGCATCCTCTTCAAAGCCAGACTTTTCAGTATTCCAAAGAAACTCACTTTTATACTTCCTGTCTTACCATGTTCTCCTCAGTTCACTGCAAACTTTTCTTCTCTCCACCAGTACGCAAAAATTAATGAACTGTTAACTGTAAACTTCAGTGGATATATCTCAATCACAGTCTTATTTGGGCTTTCTAGGCATTCCACACCGTTTACTCCTCTTAATGCTTTCTGCACTCTCTCCTCGCTGACACTGTTTTTCCTACTTTTTGTTCTACTTCTATTTCCTGTACAAATTCTGTCCTAGAATCATGTTCCATGTGATCTTAATGATGTTACAAATTAAGACAAAGATTATTTAACTGACAGACTACCAAATAATAGTGTTTTGGCAAATGTATAATAAATTGCTGGCCAGCAGTTGGGGGAGAAATCCTGATTAGTAGCATTTGTGAATTTATATAATATAATTATTCTTACCAGGGCCCAATTTCAAGCTATCATTGTGAGGTGAATTAGCTCACAAAATTCCTGAAAATTTAACAATTGTCTCTCACAAATCAGTGAGGGCCATCTCTATCTAGCACATGATTGGAGTAGGAGATTGGATAGAAATTCGAGGCCATCCTGGCAGGAATTACTTAGGAAAAAAGTAGCAGTTTTGACATTTCTGTTTGAGTTTATCTCCAGTAATATTTTAATAAATATTATACCATTTTATTTTTGTTACTGTTATACTTTAACACTCCCTCACTGATTTCACCATATTAAAAGTACTTGTTGGGGCACCTAGCTAGCTCAGTCAGGTAAGCTCCCGAATCTTGATTTCTTCTCTCCTCTTATTTATGCTAGGTCTCTTTTACATTGTAACTAAACAGTTATCACATCAGTCACGCTACTGTACCTTCCACACAGGGTCTTGGAGCCAGCTACTGTGGTTCCCAGACACAGAAAGATACATGGGTTGTACATGGGAATGGTGTAATCATCATACATTCTTTTGCTTGAATCTTGTCCAAGTAGTCCAGAATTGACTCCAGGACTATGGGTCCAGATAGTTCTTACTGCTAGCATCACCTTAGCATAATAACAGCTTTCTAAAAAGAATATAGCCTAGAATCTCTACTATGGCCCAGAAAACAAAGCAAAACAGGACATTTAAAGGCATAATAAAACACCTAGCATAAAAAAAAAAAAAATCTTGTACTCTTCATACATACAATAATGAACACCAACAAAAAACTTGCTTTTATTGCATTTGCCTTATTTACAAAATAATTATGAATATTTCAAACACTACAAGGGCTTTAGAAGGAAAAATATGATTTTTCTTTCCCAATCTTAGCAGTTTTGTTTTCCACTTACATATTTTTAGATCTGTTTCTACACAAGTACAAATTAATATACCCACATAGAGAACATTTTTAATATAAATGGATTCAGCAAAGGAGATTATTCTGAAACTAATCATTTTTCATTAACATTTTATTATGGACATTTTTCTAGAGTATACACCAAGACTTATAACATTTTTTACACAACTGTTCATAGATACTTTTTCCATGTTATATTTAATCACTTTGCAGGAACTGCTATTGTAAGAATTAAATGAGGAAAGGGAAAGTTTCCTTTCCATTTCCATTCAATTTTAGATAATTAAGGCAGTGACCCAAATTTGCCTCTTATGGCTCACATGCCCACCCCTGTGTCTAGGGCAGGCAGGCAGGCAGAGTACTGTGACTAGTCATTTCCCCAGGACCACCTGGCATGGACAGAGGTGGTTCTCCAGGAGACAGAGCAGTTCTTTATGGATATGGAAGAAGGAATGCTTGACAAAAGCAACAGACATCTACTACAAAGTGAAATCTCTGCTAGTACATATTGAAATATAATTAAAGACAAATAGTACACTTTAAAGAGTGTTTTAAAGCCAAGTATCCCAATATTGTCCTTTATAGAAAAAAACAGAATTCTATTCCATGGTCCAATCCACACTGCACTGAGTTTTCAGGTCTCTAGTCTCTTTTAACATATTTTTCCTATTTTTCATCAAACTTTCATTGACTATTTTAACATCTGTTAATGATTATGCCTGAATCAATTATTACCATGATATTTGCCTAATGGTGATTTTTCTAGCTCTATTATTTTTTCTACATTTATCAGTTGGCGTTCTACTACCATAAGAAATATCATTTCCTTCTCCCTCACTTGTTTATATCTTTCTTCATTTCTATTAGTGTTATCAGTATTGACTCTTGGATTCCTGTTTTATTCAACTGACTATAATCTAGTGCTATGATATAGTTTGATGTTCAAACATGTTTTGAGCAGTAAGGTTCTAGCCAATTAGCAAATACTGCACTGCATTTTTAATGAATGTTTGTATGCTTTTTTTTTTTTTTTATCTTCACTAAAGTTCTCTGAGGAGAGGAACCTTGTTTCATTCATCTCTAATTCCAGTATCTGACAGAAAACTTGGATTGTAGTAGTGGTCAACAAACACTTGTTGGATCGATAAAAAAAGGGCTGCAACAGCTCTCATGTGAATTACTTTTATTTTAAATGTTTACTGAAGTACAACCAGAAGAATGCAAAAAGTAAATATACAGCTCAATTAATTATTACAAAGTGAAAACCTCTGTAAACACTGCCTTGTCAAGATTGTTGCCAACACTCCAGAAACTCACCTCATGCCCTGCCCAGTCAGTAATCTATCCTTCCTCTTCAAAAGTATCTTGACTTCACACTATGAATCATTTTTGTCTGGTTTTGTAGTTTATGTGGAAGAATCATCTAGTATTTTTGTGTGTAATCTTTTTTGCCCAATATTATGCTTATCCACATTTTTACATGTTAGAAGTGGTCCAGTTCATTGTACCTTTTGTATAATGTTGAACTATATGAATACCCATGAGCTGTGGACATTTGAATTTCTTCTGTTTTTTTTTTTTCACTATTGTTTATAATACTCATAAGAATTTTCTAATACATGCCTCTTAGTGCTTATGAGCATACATTGGTGTTGGATATATGCCGTGTGTGTAAAGGCTGGGTCATAATATATATATGTATGTTCCATATTAAGTTGAAAATGCCAGGTCATGATTATGCAATTTGCCAACAGGGTACATGGTGAGAATATGGAGCAATAGGTACTCTTGTACCCTGTTGGCAAATTAGTGTTACTTTTTTGTTGGTGGTGATGGCTATGTAGGTGTGTAGTGATGACCCATTGCAATTTTATTCAGCATTTCCTTGATGGCTAATCTAGTATAATACTAGTTCATATGTATATTGGCCTTTAATGAGCTACTTTTAGTGAAGTGCTTATTCAAATCTTTTTACTTATTTTTTATTGGTTTTATTTTTCTTATAGAGATTTATAGGGATTATTTACATAATTTGAATATGAAATCTTTATTATTATATGTGTAGCAAATATCTTCTAGACAGTTGCTTGCTTCTACATTGTTTTTATGGGGCCCAGTGTCATACTATTTTAATTACCACAGCTCTATAATAAGCCATTCTATTTAATAGGACAAATCTACACATCTTGTGTTGGTGGTTGGAGTTTTAATCAATGGTACTTTTTGGAATATTGAATCCTCTAGTGTTTTTTTTTTTATTTTATTTTATTTTATTGTGTTATGTTAGTCACCATACATTACATCATTAGTTTTTGATGTAGTGTTCCATGATTCATTGTTTTCATATAACACCCAGTGCTCCATGCAGTATGTGCCCTCCTTAATACCCATCACTGGGCTAACCCATCCCCCGACTCCCCTCCCCTCTAAAACCCTCAGTTTGTTTCTCAGAGTCCATAGTCTCTCATGGTTCATCTCTCTCTCCGATTTCCCCCCCTTCATTTTTCCCTTCATTCTCCTAATGTCCTCCATGCTATTCCTTATGTTCCATAAATAAGTGAAACCATATGATAATTGACTTTCTCTGCTTGACTTATTTCACTTAGCATAATCTCCAGTCCCATCCATGTTGATGTAAAAGTTGGGTATTCATCCTTTATGATGGCTGAGTAATATTCCATTGTATATATATGGACCACATCTTCTTTATCCATTCATCTGTTGAAGGTCATCTCAGCTCTTTCCATAGTTTGGCTATTGCGGACATTGCTGCTATGAACATTGGGGTGCATATGGCCCTTCTTTTCACTACATCTGTGTCTTTGGGGTGAATACCCAAGGGTGCAATTGCTGGGTCATAGGGTAGCTCTATTTTTAATTTTTTGAGGCACCTCCACACTGTTTTCCAAAGTGGCTGTACCAACTTGCATTCCCACCAACAGTGGAAGAGGGTTCCCCTTTCTCCACAACCTCTCCAACACTTGTTCTTTCTTGCTTTGCCAATTTTTGCCATTCTAACTGGTGTAAGGTGGTATCTCAATGTGGTTTTGATTTGGATTTCCCTGATGGCTAATTATGATGAACATTTTTTCATGTGTCTGTTAGCCATTTGTATGTCTTTTGAGAAGTGTCTGTTCATGACTTATTTGTTTTTTGGGTGTTGAATTTGAGACGTTCTTTATAGATCTTGGATACCAGCCCTTTATCTGTAGTGTCATCTGCAAATATCTTCTCCCATTCTGTGGGTTGCCTTTTTGTTTTGTTGACTATTTCCTTTGCTGTGCAGAAGCTTTTTATCTTGATGAAGTCCCAAAAGTTCATTTTTGCTTTTGTTTCACTAGCCTTTGGAGATGTATCTTGAAAGAAGTTTCTGTGGCCAATGTCAAAGAGGGTACTGCCTATGTTCTCCTCTAGGATTTTGATGGATTCCTGTCTCACATTGAGGTCTTTCATCCATTTTGAGTTTATCCCCCCTAGTGTTTTTATTAACTTATTTTTAATTCTATATTTTATTTATGTTTGTTTGTGTTTTTGTTATGTCATTCTCATTAAATGTACTCTTAAGTATTTGACTTTTTTCCTGCTATCTGCAGCTTTAGCTTTTCTTTCTACATTACCAGTTTTCAAGTAATAATAGTTTTATTTCTTTCTTTCCATTATGTGTAGCTTTTATTTGTGTTCTTGTTTGTCTTACCATCTAGAACATCTAGTACATTGTTAAACAAAAGTGGTGATTGTGGACACATTCTCATCTTGTTACTTTCTCAAACAGAAGTCATTCAATATTTTATCATGAAGAATAATATTTTTAGGATACCATTTATCAGGTTAAGTACTTTCCATATATTCCTAATCTAGAAAGGTTTTTTTTAATCAAATTAGATGCTGAATTTTATTAATATCTTTTATGCTTTCTATTGAAATTGCCATGTTTTTCTCTTTTACTGTATTGAAGAATTAGACTGATTTTGAAATATTAAAAAAATATCCTGAGGTCAATCCAAACTCATCATTATGTATTTTCATTTTCATTATGTATTTTCATTTTCAATCCAAACTCATCATCACATATCATTACTGTACTTACTTTAATAATAATGTGTTAAGAATGTTTGTGCCTATGTTCCTTAGTGAGATCAGTTCATAATTTTCTTCTAACCACATCCTCATCAGTATTTAGCATTAATGCTATGACTTCATGATATAAATTTGAGAGTGTTTTATTTGTTTTTATTCTCTGAAAGAATGCATAAAATTGCTATTATTTTTTCTTTACTTGTTTGGAAATATTAATCAATAAGACCATCTGTGCCTAAAAGTTTCCATGTAGGAGGTTTTTAATTATGGATTCTACTTCATTAATTGTTATAGGAATATTCAAATTTTATTATTTTTCTCATGCCATACTTGGTAATTACATTTTTAAAAAAATTTGTCCATGTCATGTAAATTTTCAGATATATGGCCCCAGTTGTTCTAATAGCTTCATATATTTTTTATTTATTTTTATTTTTTTAAAGATTTTATTTATATATTTGAGAGACAGAGAATGAGAGAGAGAGAGAGAGAGAGCACATGAGAGGGGGGAGGGTCAGAGGGAGACGCAGACTCCCTGCTGAGCAGGGAGCCCGACATGGGACTCGATCCCAGGACTCCAGGATCATGACCTGAGCTGAAGGCAGTTGCTTAACCAACTGAGCCACCCAGGCACCCCAGCTTCATATATTTTTTAAAAATAACTTTATTGGGGCACCTGAGTGGTTCAGTCAGTTAAGCGTCTGACTCTTGGTTTTGGCAGAGGTCATGATCTCAGGGTCGTGAGATCGAGCCCCATGTCAGGCTCCGTGCTCAGTACAGAGTCCACTGCTCCCTCACCCTCTGCTCCAAGCTGCACTTGCTCTCTCTCTGTCTCTCAAATAAATAAATAAAATCTTTAAAATTAGTAACTTTATTATCTCCAATGAAGTCCCTTTTCCTTGCCCTAATCAGCCTTGATAGTAAGTAATCACTTTTCATAGTTATTTTAAATATCATTGATTTGGTGATCTTTTGAATTATAGACGTATTTTTAATTTCAATAATTTCTGCCTTTGTCTTCACTATTTTCTTTCTTTTCTTTTCCTTGGGCTTAATTTGCAGTTTCTTCTAAAACATCTTAAGAGTGATGATTAGTCATTGCTTTTCAGACTTCTCTTCCAAGTATGTCTTTAAGGATATACATTTACCTTTTAGATATATCCCCCAAGATTCAAAATGTAGAGTTTTCATTATCATTTAATTCAAAATATTTTCTCATTTGCATTCTTAGTTCTCTTTTGACCCATGGGTTATTTAGAGTGTGCAGGTCCATTTCCATACATGTGCATATATTATAGATGTTTTTCTTATTAATTTCTTGGTTAATTGCTCGTGGCCTAAAAAATTATTCTCAATAATTCTAGTCCTCTGAAATTTTTGCGTACTTGTTTTAATGCAAAAAATTTTGTTTTTTTTTCTTTTTTTATTCTGTTATGTTAATCACCATCCATTACATCATTAGTTTTTGATGTAGTGTTCCATGACTCATTGTTTGCTTGTAACACCCAGTGCTCCATGCAGAACATGCCCTCTTTAATACCCATCACCAGGCTCACGCATCCCCCCACCCCTCTCCCCTCTAGAAGCCTCAGTTTGTTTCTCAGAGTCCATAGTCCCTCATGGTTCGTCTCCTCCTCCGATTCTCCTCCTGCATTTTTCCCTTCCTGCTATCTTCTTCTTCTTCTTCTTCTTCTTCTTCTTTTAACATATAATGTATTATTTGTTTCAGAGGTACAGATCTATTTCTTTTTTAAATATTTTGTGTTTAAGAAATGTGTATTTTTCAGTTGATGCACAAGTGTAATATGTATGTGTATGTGAAATGTTTATTAGAGCAACTAGCTGTGTTTTCATCTATTCTATATCCTTACTGATTATTTTCTCTGTTTATTCTGTCATAGAAAAGATGGTGGAGTATTAACTAATACCTGACGATTATGACTTTATGTTGTTTCATACATTTTGAAGTGATATTATTAAAAAAACATATAATTTTATCATTTGTATATCTTTCTATTGAAGTGTATCTTTTCCCTAATAATGTTTTTAACTAAAGGTTTACATTTTCTGATAGGACTATAGCTATACTTTCTTCTTTCAGCTTTTACAAATGAAAGGATTTTTTTCATCTTTTCTTTTCAGCATTTATATATTTTTTAAAGATTGCATTTATTTATTTATTTTAGAGGAGTGAGGGAGAAGCAGAGGCAGAGGGACAAGCAGACTCAGAGCTGAGTGCGGAGCCCAATAAAGGGCTCCATCCCACGACCCTGAGATCATGACCTGAACCAAAATCAAGAGTCTGATGCTTAACTGACTGAGCCACCCAGGCGCTCCAGCATTTATATATTTTCACATTGTATATGTATCTCCTGTCAGCAGCATGAAGTTTAACTTTTAAATTCAGCAAGACAAACATTTTCTTTTAATTAAAGTATGCATTAGTTTGCTAAGGCTTCTGCAACCAAAATGTACCACAAACCAGGTAGCTTAAATAAGAGCAATTTATGGTCTCCAAATTCTGAAGGCTACAAGTCTGAGATCAAGGCGTTGGCAGAGTTGCTTCTTTCTGAGGGCTCTAAGAATCTGTACTTCTTGCTTACCTTCTAGTGGTTTGCTGGCAATCTTTGATGTTCCGTGGCTTGTAGAAGCATCACCCTGAGCTCCGTCTTCATCTTCACTTGGTGGTCTCTCTATGTGTCTGTTTCCAAATTTCCCCTTTTTTATATATGAATGCCAGTCATATTGGGTTAGGAGTCCATCCTAGTCCAGTATGACCTCAATTTAACTATATCTGCATTAACCCTATTTCCAAATAAAATCATAGTCTGAGATATAGGGATTAGGATTTCAACATATGAATTATAAGGGAACACAATTCAATGCATAACAAAGCATCTACCCCATTTAAATTTCATGTAATGTAAAACTGATAGATTTTGGTTTAAATATACTAAATATTTATATGATTTTATATAATTAAATTATATATTATTAGATTAATATTTGTATGATTTATATGATAAAATATGCTGAATATTTTAATTTGATTTTTTCTTCTCTATTAACTCTTCTCATATCTTTTTTGTATCTTGTTTTATTTTATTGTACAGCATATATTCTTAATTTATTATAAGAAAACTAAATCAGTTATTTTGCCACTTTTCAAGCAACAAACCACCCAACATTTAAATATTATTTTCTTTGTTTTGACAGAATTTTACTTTTCCATTTATTGAGTTTTAAATACTTTGTGTACTATAATTTTGGAACAGTTTTATTGAGATTCACATGTCACACAATTTACCCACCTAAAGTGTTCTCCCTAATTGAAGGTCATAAAAATTTACTGCCATGTTTTCAGTTTGATAGTTTTAGGGCTTACATTTAGGTCAATGAGTTCATTTTTGTGTATGAGGTAAGGAAGTGGATTCATTCTCCGTCATTTATCTTTCTCTCTTCCTGGGAAGTTGGATGATTACAGATTGTGCTAACAGGCTTTCTTATGCTCTAACAGACCAGAAGGACAACACCTCTGAAGGAGGTCCTCGTCTTCTGCAGGCTCAGAGGGGATATGGGTGAGAACCAAGTTCAGGTTATCATTGTAAATGTTGAAGTCACTGCCACTATTAAATGCTCTACTCTTTGCTCTCTGCTAGGAAAGACATTTCACCCAAGTCCTGGTGTATCTGAACATAGCCTAAGAATTTCCAGAAGATACCAGTAAACTGCATGAGCATGTTGATCAGACTTCCTTGGTACCTGTTCTTATTGTGTGGCTGCCTCATCTTCAATCCACCCTGATAACCCCATGCAGGGTTTCTTATCATTATATAAGATAAGATAAAAAAAGCCCTGCATTTTCTTGCTATCTCTATCATGATGTTATAAATTATATGGAAAAATCAGTATGGAACAGAAAAGCTTCCTTATGGGGCATATCACATAATCTAAAATTATCCCATCATTAAAAGGTTGCATTTAAGTGATGAAGTGTGAATGTACCTGATTTTAATATTTGAACTCTAAGAACACTAACATAGACAACTACCCATGTTGTCTCTCAAAAGATCAATGAGCAATCACAATTCATGAATCCAGAATACGACCTAGATCAGATTATTAGATAAACAGTATTAGATCATGATATTTTATGAACCATGTGCTTTTATGTATGTTGTTGCAAGTGTAGGTAGAATTCGAGCTATACTTTTTAATAGCACTATAACTCTTGATAATTTACTTAAACCTTTTGTTTTTTAGTTTTAAAGTGATTATAGTAACACCTACAGCATAGTGTCATTGTGAATGACATTTGATATAGTACACCATCTGTGTTTATGTACACAGTGGAAATGTTTTATTCTAGGTACTCTGATTTTTTAAAAAGTTAATTTATAATTTATATAAATCAAAATCTCTACATTTCAACCTATTTTTAATTCCATCTTATGTTTTACTCCTTTCCACTCTTTTTTTCCAGAGTGCCAACTAAATTTTATCAGGATGGTGGTCAAGTCTGTAATATGAGTCTACATTGGCATTGGTGCTTACTGTATACATCATCCAAGCTATTCTCAGATAATAGCAAACCTCTATATTAACATTTGTTCAGATGTTTTATCTTTGCCATTTTGTTTGATGATGAATTGACTGATGATTCTCTCATACAGATTCTTTATACTTACAATTCCTCACCTTTCCTGCCTCTTTTCCTCCCTTTCTCTTTCCATCCACCCCACCCACCCCAAGCTTCTTGGTGGTGCTCTTTTATGCTATTTGGGTATATTACTTGATGTCTCCTTTGTCTTTGATATATAGCTTTTTTATACATCTCATGCCATGATTGTTAAGACAACTTTTTTGAGAAAAAAATGTCTTCCAGGGATCCAGATAGTAAATGTGAGACAGTGTGAATGTTTTAACTACAATTTCTTTTTATATTCATACCTTGGAGATATTTTCCCTGTATACACATTTGCCTTTGTACTCTTTCTCTAGGCCAGAATATTTTCAAAATATTCCACTATGGGGGTGCCTGTGGGGCTCAGTTGGTTAAGAGGCTGACTCTAGATTTCAGCCCAGGTCTTGATCCCAGGGTCCTGGGATTGAGCCCTCTGTCTGGCTCTGCACTCAATGAGGAGTCTGCTTGAGGATTCCCTCTCTCCCTCTCCCTCTGCCCCTTCCCCTGCTCATGCTCTCTCTCTCTTTCTAAAATAAATAAATAAATCTTTTAAAAAAATCCTCCACTATGACTTAAAAAAAAAGGCAATACCAAACTAAGTATATACTAGGGTACATTATAAAATATATATATTTTTTTTTTTTCAAGACATAGACCTTTGAAAACTCATAAGGTAGGATTTAACTTTTCTTTATTTTTTTGTATTTTCTTTATTTTCTGTTACCCCTTCATTAGTGAATGACAAGGTTCTAATTAAGTGACCAGGGGAAAGAAAGAACAATGGAATGTACAAAGGGATTAAGCTGTTGCAAGACAAAACAGCAACAACACCCCAAAAAACAAATACCTCATTGGCTAGTATTTTAAACTTTCATGTTCCTCAAGCTTAGCACTGTTCCTGGCATAAAGAAAGCAAGCAGCAAATGGTGGCCACAGTATTAATAGTTCTAAATTTAGCAGTGATAATAGTGGTAGTCGTCATTAACTCTTGTAAGAAAATCTGAATAAATTCTTAACCCTCTGACTTCTCCAAAGATCACAGACAATGAGCTCCTGCTCTCCAGGAGCTCACTAACTAATGAAGCATGGTATAAATGAAATATGCCATGCCTGGAATGTATCTTTGGAGCACATCTCCCCCCACTCCTATGATACTTCTATTCCCTTAGTGGTACCCTCTTGGCCTAAAAGAGAAAAATTACTTCAATAAAGACTATTATTAATCACAGAACACTTTGACTACTTTTTAATATCCTAAGCATTTTTAAACATTTTTTTGTGAATTATATCATTCATACTAAAAAGTGCATAAAACATATTTGTATAGTACAATGAGTAATCATAAAATGAATATCCATAGAGCCTCCTTCTCATTGAAGAAATTGAACACGCCAGTACCCCCGGATGTCTTATCTGTCATATGGAGACCATATCCAACCCCTCCATGCCTCACAAATAAACATAATCCAGATTTTTATGTTAATCACTTACTCGCTTTTCTTTATGGTTGTATCACTTTTTGAATATGTCCCTAGTTTTTCAAATTTATATAACTAAAGAGTCCATTGTGTTTATTCACGTCTTTCTTTTTTTGTCAACATTATATTTGTAAATAACATGCTGCTCCCTGTAGCAGCAAATCAGTCATATTCATTGATTTATAGTATTCCTTTGTTTAAATATACTCCAATGTATATTTCCATTTTACTATGGATGGACAAATGAGTTGTTTCCAGTTTGGGGTTATTACAAATAATACTAGTGAGAACATTTCTCTACATATCTTCCTGAGCACATGGGCAACACCACAGGTCTTTGAAGAAGTCTCTGTTTTCATGATCAGAAAAAGCTCTCAGGGCAGAATTGTTTTTGAGAAGTAGGTTTATTTCTATGGGATTTTATGTTTTCTAAAATTTAATCTAGTATGCTTCACTGCCTTGTTAACTTTATGGAGATATTTTTTTTTTAAGCTTTACATTAGTATTTCATTCAGCGTTTATAGTAATAGTGAACCATATTATTTAGCCCCACATTATAGGAATAAGAATTCTATCAAGCATTATAGTTTTAGTTTAGTTTTTTATTTTTAAATTGTGATCATAGTGCATATCCAAGTTTACATCCTACTTTTCCATGTAAATATTTTGTATTAGTTTTCTATTGCTGTGGCATTACAATAAAAGGCTTAAAACAATACACACTTATGGTCTCAGAGTTTTCATAGATTAATCTGGGCATATCTCAGCTGATTCTTATATTCAAGGGCTCATAAGGGTATAAAAAAACTGTTGGCTAAATTAAGTTTTCATCTGGACGCTTAACTAGAGAAGAACCACTTCCAAACTTCCTCAAGTTGTTGGTAAAATACATTTCCTCTCTACTACTTGGAATATCTAACTGAGAGGAAAGCAGGAATCTTTTTATAAAGGACTCACCCTCAGAATAATCTTTCTTTTTATTAACTCAAAGTCAAATAATTAAGCATCTTAATAACAGATGCAACATCCCTTTACTTTTACCATATTCTATTGGTTAAAAGCAAGTTGCAAGTTTTTGCTACACTCAAGGGGAAGGTTAAACCAGGAAATATATACACCATGAAATGGGAATAATGAGAACATATTAGAATTCTGCCTACCATACATTGTAACATGCATTTTCCTATTATTTTTAACTATCAAATATTTTTCATGACTGTATTGCATTCAAACATGAATTATAATTTACTTGAACACTAGATTATCATGATATATTTATGTTTTAATAGATATAAAATATTATGCCTATTTTTTTTTTAAAAGTTCACTTTGAGTATAGTTGACACAAAATGTTACATTAGTTTCAGGTGTACACACAGTGATTCAACAAGTTTATACCTTATGCTGTGCTCTCCACTGAGGTATCTCCTACCATACCGTTTATTCCTGAGCCTTATTCATTTCATGACTGGAAGCCTGTATCTCCCACTCCCCTTCATCCATTTTGCTCATTCCCCCACTCTCCTCCCTTCTGGCAACCATCAGTTTATTCTCAGTATTTATAGGTCTGATTCTGCTTTTTATTTATTTGTTTGTAGTCATTTTGTTTTTCAGATTCCACATTTAAGTGAAATCATATGGTATTTGTCTTTCTCTGATTTATTTCATTCAGCGTAATACCCTCCAGGTCCATCCATGTTGTCACAAAGAGCACAATCTTGTCCCTTTATGGCTGAATAATATTCCACTCTCTATATACCACATCTTCTTTATCTGTTCATCTATAAAGGGATGTTTGAGTTGCTTCCATATCTTGGCTATCATAAATAATGCTGCAATAAGCATAAGGGTGTATATATCTTTTTGAATTAGTTTTTTCATTTTCTTGGGATAAATACTCAATAGTGGAATTACTAGATCATATTGTAATTCTATTTTTAATTTTTTGAGAATCTCCATACTCTTCCACAGTGGCTGCACCAATATACATTCCCACCAAAAGTGTATGAGGGTTCCTTTTCACCACACCCTCACCAACACTTGTAATTTTTGGCCTTTTTGATTTTTGAGGTATGAGGTAATATCTCAATGTGGGGGTTTTGATTTGCATTTCCCTGATGATGAGTGACGTTGAGCATCTTTTCATGTGTCTGTTGACCATCTATATGTCTCTATTATGCCAAGTTTTTAAGGTTTGGAAAGCTCTAATCATATCTGAAAAATATTTGGGCCTCAGTTTTTCTAGCTATAGAGCAGTGGTCCTTAAAAACTGGAAAAAATGAGGAGTAGCTACATTATAAAAAATACTACTTGATGTCTAGCTAGCTCTGTTTTCAAAATCCTAAAGGCAAATACTAGACACTAGATTCATCTTATTTAATAAATGTTTGTGCCATGAGCTTTGACAGGTGACACTTGAAAAATAATCATAAATCAAAAAATAATTATATTTTGTAAACAAATAAATAACAATGAAAAATGTCCCCAAATTTAGACAAGAGAGTGCTATCAAGAAATTTAAAATAATGTATTTCCATGGTCTGCAAACCAGCCATATCCATCATATCCTTCAGGGATGGCATGCTTATAGATTTTAATACCAGTATCTTGTTTATTTCAAAGTTTATCCAGCTTCAAAAAATAGATTATCTCAAACCAAACTTGTTATCTCTCATCACATCCAAACTTCTTTTCTCTCCTATATATGCTGCAAACTTTTTCTTTCCTATATAGGCTCTATATTATAGTCAATGTAACCTGATCCACCCAAGCCAAAGTTGAGGAAGTAAGCCAACACTTGCACTTACCTACAGTCGTTTACACATATAAGTTTATTTTGAGCTACCAGCTATATTCCACTAACCTATATGTCAATGTTTATCCCAATATCACATCTTAATTATGTATCTTTGGAGCAAGTTTTGGAGTCAGGAGTGTGTGTCCCACAACTTTTTGTTTATTTCAAAACTATGATCATTCTGAGTTCCTCATATTTCCATATGAATTTTAGGAGCAGCATATTAATTTCTGGAAAAAAAAGCAGCGGGAACATTTATAGATGTTATATTGAATCTTTAGATCCTTTAGATGAGTATTCCATCTTAAATTATATCTGAAGTTAATATCTTTCCATAAAATAAATATTTTTATATTTCATTCACATAATCAGAGAATATTTGTGGTTGACCCAATGCCTGAATTTTATAAAATTTTCCTTGGTTAGCTTGAAATAATTAATGAACTTTTCAAACTAACTTACTATCAAGAAATACCCCAGGGATTGACTACTGATATATGATAGATGTATGCTAAATGTGTTTACTCACTTAGGTCATCATAAAATATTGTTTTTAGCAATGTTGTGGGGTTTGTTATAGCCCAGAGAATACCAGCCAAAAATCTCTCAATTAATCGACAAGTTTTATAGTCGTATGACTCATTGCTAACACATATAAATTAGTATTAAAGGAATCCAGGTTAGTTTTAAATTTTTTTATTTTACAGAAAATATGTGCTCACTACATATAATGTTTTAAAAATATTTGAAATATATATAGACATATAATTGAATGCATGATATGTTTCATCCTACTCATTTTTATTATATTCATATTTGGTACTTTAATGTTTTTAAAATCATACTGGAACCAGCTGAGACTAGTTTGGCCATGAGTAGTAGAGACCTTTCTGAACAGTAGTTTAAATATGATGGAAGATAATCCAGGACTGATAGAGCAACTCCATGATAATCAGGAATGCCTCTCCATCATCTTGACTCATGACCCCCATCTTCAAGGTTACTTCAATGTACAAGTTGGCTGCTAGAGTTCCAGACATCATGTCCAAATTATAGTTGAGAAGAAGGTAGATGGACAAAAAGACAGGAAGGGTACATCCCATGTCAGTCACCTCCCTTTAAGCAGCTGTCTCTGAAGTTTTTGTCACCATTTTCAATTACACCTCATTGGAAGAAAAAGACTCACATGGTTATATCTCCCTGCAAAAGAAGCTAGAAAATAAACTTCGTTCTGGGAAGAAATACAACAGGTAAAAATTGGGTTTCTGTTACTAAAGAAGGGAAGAATAGATATTGAAAACGCAACTAGTACACACACACACACTCATATACATATGCACACATATAGATAGACATATAGCCTGGGATGTACATGAATATATATATATATACAGTTGTTATCCTGTTTTGTTTTGTTTTTCACTAAATACCTGCTTTGCTGCTGCTTCCACTCGTGGAACATTTATCATGAACTGGTCATTTTGTTTTACACCTGTCTGCAGGCATGAGCTAGCATAGTGTTGCACTGAAGGTTAACAAATCCAGAGGCATTTACAAAGCATGCAAATTTTGCTTAAGATTTTCTTAGGGAGTATAAGAGGAAAATGCACCGCCCAAGATAAAATAAAACATATATAATGTTCGTAATTTCTCACTTCTTTCACAACTCAAGGCAGTTGAATCAATCAGGGCAGTGAAACCCTTGTCAAGAGCCTGCCAATATTGGGCTTTTCTCTCTCTTTCTCTCTCTCTCTTTCATTTGTTTCAAGTTTTTATATAAATTCTAGTTAGTTAACATACAATATTGATTTCAGGAGTAGAATTTAGTGATTCATCACTTACATACAACACTCAGTGCTCATCACAGTAAGTGCCCTCCTTAATACCTATTACCCATCTAGCCCATCCACCACCCACCTCCCTCTATCAACCCTCAGTTTGTTATCTATAGTTAAGAGTCTCTTATGTTTTGCCTCCCTCTCCCTTTTTTTCCTCTTATTCCCTCATTCTATACTTTATCCTTTTCTCCAGCCTCCAGTACCCTTTCTTTTTTTAATTTTAGAGGACGTAAAATTCTAAATGTCTACTAACTCTAGCAGTGTGTGAGAATCTCTCTTCATTGTATTGTCACCAGCACTGACATTGTAATTTTAAAACTGTTTTACAAATGTAGTATTTTTATTCACATTTTAATTACTAAAACTTTGAACACTTTCTCAGTTACTAAATAGTTGGATTTCCATCTTCACTCATTCAACAAGTATTTACTTAGAACTGATTTTGTGCCATTCTTTCCCCTAGGTGTTGAGGATGCAGTGGTGAACAAAAGATAAGTGAGATGAGAAGCCAGTAGAAAGGTTTTGATCTTCTTTAAGTTTTAACAAGGTCACTCTGACTGGTTTGTGGAAAAGAGATTGAAGGGGGATAATAGCTGAAGTGGTTAACTAGTTAGGAGGCTATTGTTACGTTCCAAGGGAAAGGTGATGAAAAGTCACAGCAATAGGTATGATCCCATCATGTATATATTCTTCCTGTATAGTGTACAGGATTATTAGTGAACTGGATTTGGTATATGACAAAAAGAGAGACGTAATGAATAATTCCAATGTTCTGGGTCTGGACTTTGAAAAGGACTAGGTTTTAGGGGCGCCTGCCTGGCTCACTTGGTAGAGCATGTGACTCTTGATTTTGGGGTCATGAGTTCAAGCCCCATGTTGGGTGTGATTACTTTAAAAAATAAAATAAAGAAGTAGGTTTTAAATAATTATAGAGAATTACTATCGTAGCAGTAAAGCAGATTTGAGAGAGAAAATTAAGAGCTCAGTTGCAGACATGTTAATTTTGAGAGTGTTAGAAATCAAAGTGGAATGGATAAGTGGCAGTTTAATACAGAAAGAGAATGGTCCAGGCTTCTAAGAAACATATGTCTGTATTCTTTGTTCAGTTATCTCTTAAATTATAATTTTTATATAATTGGGCATGGGCTTTTTATGTAATAATACTATCATGTTACTTTTTGAAATATGAATAATGTCAAATTGAAATGATCATCATGTTATAAAAAGCAAAACAATTTTAACACAAAAAGTAGGAGAATCTAATAAGACTGGGAATGTGGGTGTGTTTGAGAGAGATGGGAGGGAAGGAGAGAGGGAAAAAGGAAGAGGGGAAAAGAGAGGGACAGGAAGAGAGAGAGAAGAAAGAAAAAAAAAAGCACACATTGCTTTCAGTGATATAAAAGCTTCCATATGGTCTCAGTTTGTCAAAACATTTCTGTAGGAGTACTGCCGGAACTTTCCACCCACACATATTTAGTATTTAAACCCTCAGTAAATTCACTACTTCCTCTGTATATGTGTATGTCTTTCTTTCCTCTCTATTTTTTTTTTTTTTTTTTTAGATTTTCAATTAGATTTTCCATTGGAGATAACTTGGCTGCCTCAATGCCCACAATAATATCAAGAGAAAGTATAAACCACATTTTTTTTTTTTTCTGAAGAAGTATCCAGATTTCTAGATGCCTGAATTGTGTCAAATAACATCTCTGTGCTGATCATCCTGTCTGCATTGCTCTACAACAGTGCCTCTTTAATTGCTATGGCAACAGCACAATAGAGCCAATATAACCACCAAGACTTGAGACTCGTTACATGAAATGTTAAACACCATTAGGAAATGGAAACATAATGGGTAGCGTGACATCTCAAAGGCTCAGAGATTCACCTTTCAGAATTCCAAAGAAAAAGGGTAAATCATTCTAGATTTGAAACACTGATTAATGGCATTTAAATTTGTGTTATAACCCGTTTTATGCCATTTCAAATTGTCATAAAATCATGGTGAATCCTGAGGCGGGAGCTGCTGTATTCTTGGAAATTAGGAGAAAACGGAGATCATCTGCTACTTTGCAATGGCAGTCTAGTGATTTCATTGCATTTCACGTCTGTGATAATGTTCCCTATCCTGAACCTTTCTTCTCCCCTATGTCTGTTGAAACCTGATTATCCTGTGATGAGATGCAACAGAAAGAGAAACGGGTGTATGCAATCCAGGTTGGAGTTTTAGATGACTAATAATGTTTTCAAACTTTCACTGAGATTCAGTTTCCTCATCATTCAATGCCAATCCAGGCATGGAATGCAAGCTCTTTTTACCCTGATGTTTCCCACAGGCTTGATATTGGGTTGGGGCCGGGGGCGGGGTATACACTTCAGGTTTGAAGTTAATGGGAAGCAACTGTGTAATATCTTGGCAAATATCTCAGCATCTCAGAGTTTCCTTCTCTGTGACTGTCTGTGTGAAGGCCCCAGCCCTTAAACACTTTATGCAGAATCTTCTCCTCGTGTGTACTTCCTTTAGTCCTTTCTCCTTCCTTTTCCACACAGTGAACTTGTGTTTAATTTATCAGACTGGAATTTGATTAGCTCTTCTTTCATTGCCGCCTTTAAAATCCATGCCTCGGCTACTCACCATTCACATACAAAATGGGTTATCAAATTATTTTGCTAAAGAAATAACCATCTACTCCCCAGATAAATTATACCTATTCCTTAGAGGCACTACTGTCTTAATTAGTTGAAGTTCTAAATATAAACTCTCTTACACTTTGATACACACATCCCCCCTCCCACTTCCCACATATTTCCCACTTGTATCTGAACATCCGTAAGGAGTGCTTACAGTCAACAGAAATTCATTTTAGCAAACCACTTGCCACCTGTGCCTGCTGACCCAGCTTCAAACCACTGCTGTTCTCACTGCTGGGAATCTTCACAGCCTCTTAGCACTGGGCTGTTTTAGGCTGCTTTCTCTCCCCAAGCTATTTTCTGCAAGAGAGAATACATTCTCTTTCAGAGTTACTAGTAGTATTAACTCTCAGAATCCACGGACGCTCAGTGACATTATAGAGTCTCTGTAGGCAGACTTCCAAGTGGGCCAGGAAAGGGACAACTCAGTCCATATCAGTGGGAAAATACTGAGACCTCTTTATACACAGTAATCAATCTCCTTTCTATGAAGTAGAATTTATATTCCTAAAAGAATAATTAGTATTATAGACTTACCTATTTGGGTAACTTCAGTCATGTCTTGACATGCCAAAAAGAAATGAATGATGCTGGTGAAATGTGTCATTCGGGTTGTCATTAAGTCTCTGTCAAGATGCTCTTAAGTCTCCACTGTAGTAATCTGCTAGCACCTTTTAAATGTAATTTGATTATGAACAGAGACCAGGAAAATAAATGAGGAAAACACTTGATGAACTTAAGGAGTCATTTTTGTTAGAATCAACAACCCTTTTTGTCCAAGTGCTACAAAATCAGAAAAATACAATATAAATAATACATATAAAGCATCATCTTATCCTAGGAAAAGCATGGGTTTTGGAAATAGATAGATCTCCATCTTAGACCTACCTTATTTTTTCCTTCTGTGTGGCCTTGAAGGGATTCCTTAAGATTTCTTAAATTTTATTTCATCATATAAAATAAGAAAATATAACGACTTTATATTCAGTTGTGCAAAAATGAAATAGGTTTTGGTATGGTAAGTACACTGCATAACAAGTCAATCTTAGCTTTCTGATGTAAGCTAACAAAATTAGTATTAAAACATTTTATAAAAGAAATGACATCTCTCTGTGTAGCTTTCACCTTAATTCTAAAAAATAAAGAAGTGCTAAAATATCTACACATCTACGAGTTAGATAGAGCATGACAAATATTCCATTTAGTAAACTGTTTTAATTATGTTATCAGTATCTCAATCTCATTTCCACATCTATACAATAAAGAGACCACTGCTTCCTTCATGTTACCTATGCTCAGTGAATGGTAACAATTATTTTTTTAAATAATTGTTTGTTTTAGTAATTGGGCTCTTATCTGTACTCCATCAGTGTAAATAATATGGGTTTATGTATACATGTGTTGAATAAAAAGCATATATATGTATACACACATGGATAACAAAAATTACCCAGTCCTCAAAGACCCATTTTATTTGTGTAAATTTGAATATTAAAATGTACGTTGACTTAAAACTTTTCACAGTCTGCCTTCTATTGTAATTGTGAATGTGCTTGTCCTGATCAGATCACAGCCTTCTAAATTTGGTAGATTCTAGCCAAGCACCTTGCCTGTAGTGCAGATGCTAAATAAATCTCGCTGAAGAAATTAGTAAAAGAATGAGTGGATAGATGCGTGAGTGAATATTTTAAAGATTTAATTTTCAGTGTACTTAGGAATTTTGCTGGAGACTATTAAAATCAAAGATCAAAGGATAATTGTTCAAGGTTATAGTTGCCTTGTTTGGAAGCTTGAATTTAGCCTGTTCAATAGTGGTATCCTCTGTGTATGTTTTAGTAGAGGAAAGAGTGATAATATTGTCCATTTATAGTCCTTGGAAAAAATAAGCAGAAAACCTAAAATATTAGAAATGAATATCAAATGTGTTTCGTTATCTAAACTGTATTATAAAATATCATTTGCAGCACCGTGACCGTTTTGACACATCCTAACACAACTCATCAGTGTCAATAGGCATCAGCTTCTGTTCCCAGGCATTAGCCTGGGCAAAGGGACACTAATTGAATTGGTAGAGCTCCACTGAATGATGGCAAGGCAGCTCCTGAGGAGTCCAATAGCTTTCCTTTAACTCAACATATAAATTGGTACCATATTGGTTTCTGCAGAGAATAGATTATACTCTCAGTTGGTTGTAAAATCAAAATTTGCTTGTATATCCTGTTCTAGTTGCCAAATAAATACTGATTCTCTTGACCATATGTTGTGTAATAGCCATGGGCTGAAAGGAGGATGCAGTACTGGAAAATCATTTTCCAGTTTTGTGTGATAGACTCTTCTTTGTTTATAAACGTGTCACTTTGTGTCTGAAAAGAATTAGCTTGAAAGGATATATAATGTAGAGAAATGTAAATATTATTTAGAGAGCTACAGCTGTATGACTATTTACTGAGTTATAGCCCCACTCAAATATTATTATTAAAAACAGATCTGTGTTGTTTGCATTTAACCAGTTAGAGAAGGCAATAGAAAAATGTTTTAAAAGAGTTTAACTTAACTAGATAAGAATGAGGTTAGTATGTTTGATGATCTTCATAAATTTTTAAATCATGAAATCCAACAAAACATGACAACTACTCTGCTCTTCCCTTCACACTCATTTTCCTCAAGTGGTAAGATATTCTAATAAATATGTCAGTGATTAGTTTGTGAACTTGCAGGAAGTGAAAGCTGTTTCTTTACATGATTCCTTATCTTCCGTCTTCTAGAAATTTTGAAATCTCCACTCTGTCCTAAGATAACTTGGGAAAGGTCATTAATCATAATTCATATGACTCTTTCATTACTTACATGTCTCACTTTAGCAAAATATAAACATAGAATTAAGAAAGTGGCCCACATTTTATTCTAAACTTAATCTTACTTTCTAAATCACCATATGGGCAGTGAAATCATATCAGGCAGTATATATGTTGATGAAGGAAATCAGCTTATGAAATAGGATGCATGATTTGAGTTAGAATGGAATCACATCTTTGAAGCGACATGGCGGAACTAAGAAAATACCTGTTTCTAAAATATGACTAAATTCTGATTAGCCACCAATAATGTGTCACTTTATAAATTCTTCCTTTGGACCCAGTATTTGGAAACATAGTGGAAACCCAGATTTCCTTTTTTAAACTTAATCATAGTTGATTATTGTATTGAAGTACACTTGACATAAAATGCAGTGATATTAAGTGTATGGTCAGTGAATTGTGATGAATGTATACACCTGGACATCGCTATTTCAAATAAGATACAAGCTATTTCCATGACCCCGACCCCCAGATTTCTTTGTGTTCTTTCCCATTCAACCACCCTCCAACTAGGCAACCACTGGTGTGATTTCTGTTACTGTAGATTAGTTTTGTCTGTTCTAAATGCACATGTACTTGGAAGCTTACAACATGTATCGTTTTATTTCTGAAATTCTTCTGTTACAGAAAATGTTTTTTGAGTTTTGAGTTAGTTTGATAGGGCTGTCATAACAAAATACCACAAACAGGGTGGCTTACACAGAAATTTATTGTCCCACAGTTCTGGAAGCCAGAAGTCCAAAATCAAGGTGTCTGGCATATTTGGTTCCTTTTGAAAGCTGTGAAAGAGAATGTTCTATTCCTCTCCCCTAGATTCTGGTAGCCTTAAGCATTTCTTGGCTGATAGATAATGTTCTCATTGTGCTTCCACACTCTCTTCCCTTTGTGCATGTCTGTCTTTGTGTCTAGATTTCCTCTGTTTATAAGGACACAATCATATTGGAATAGGGTTTGCACTGATCACCTCCCCTTAACTTGATAATCTGCAAAGATGCTATTTCCAAATATACTCACAATCAGGGGTACTGGAGATTAAGACTTCAGCTTTTTCTTTTTGATAAAGATATAATTGGCATATAACATTGTATAAATTCAAGGTTTAAAACATGTTGATTTGATACATATATATTGCAGTAAGATTACTACTATAGCATTAACTAACACCCCTATCATGTCACATGCTTATTTCTTTTTTTGTGGTGGGAACATTTAAAACGTAGTCTCTTAGCAACTTTGATGTTTATAATGCAATATTGTTGTCTATAATTACTACACTGTGCACTAGATTTCCAGGACTCATTTATTTATTAGTTGTAAGTTTGTACCCTCATTCGACATCTCCCCAGTTTCCCAACCCCCCACCCAGCCCCTGGTAACTACCATTCCATTTTCTGTTTCTTTGAGACAATTTCCCTAGGTTCTCTATATTTTCAAATAAGAAAAAATGGGGTAAGAATTGGGGGAGGAAAAGAAAGTTGAAATGAATCTTCCAGGCAACCCAGACTTTGGAAGAATGATAGGTAAGAAGCAGAAGAGCACAAGGAAAAATCAGTCACTCAGGGCTTTCAGCTATAAAAAGACTTGAGAGAGGGAATGGAGACCTCAGTCCTTTTCTTCCCATACAGGTATGTTTGACTTTCAACCACAGAATTTCTGGGGTGGCATTGGTGAGATACCAGAAACTTCTTAGAGGAATCCTCTACCTTCATAGAATCTAGGGTAGCTCAATTGCAGCCAAAAGCAAGGAAATGCAGGGTTGAGATGAAAGATCAAAGAGCTCTCATTGGCCACCAAAAAAAACCTGGAAGCGGAGATATAAAGTTGGCTGAGTTCTCCAAATGTTTGAAAATCAGACAGTTCATCTATAAAAGACAGATTTTCAAAACCATCCTAGTGTTAACATCCCATGTCTTCCCAAATAGCAAATGTCCAACCACAGTCTCAAGAAGCTGCAGTGAACTGAATTATGATAATACTGTAACAAATGACAAACTGAGAGAACTGCACAGCATAGAATGCAAGACTATAGAACTCCCAAAAGATAACATAGGAGAAAACCTAAATGACCTCGGGTATGGTGATTCTTTTTTATGTACAACACCTAAGACATGATCCATGAAAGAAATAATTGATAAGCTAGATTTCATTAACATTAAAAACTTGAGCTCCACCAAGGACAACATCAAGAGAATGTGAAGACCAAGAACAACGTCAAGAGAATGCGAAGACAAGCCAGGGACAGGGAAAAATATTTGTACAAGACACATCTGATAAAAGACTGTTATCCAAAATATACAAAGAATTCTTAAAACTCAATAATTAAAAAAAAACCCATAATTTAAAAATGGGCCAAAGACCTTGACAGACACCTCAACAAAGAAGATATACGGATGGCAAATAAAATATGAAAAGATACCCCATATCATAAGTCATCAAGGAATGCAAATTAGAACAGTGAGATGCCAGTACACACCTATTAGAATGACCAAAATCTGGAACACTGACAACATCACGGGCTGGCAAGGTCATAGTGCAACAGGAAGTCTCACATTGCTGCTGGGAATTATGGTGGAGCCACTTTGGAACACAGTTTGGCACTTTCTTTCAAAACTAAATATAAATATAATCTTACTATACAGTCCAGCAACCACACTCCATGGTATTTACCCAAAGGAGTTAAAAACTTATGTCCACACAAGAGCCTATACACAGATGTGTAGAGCAGCTTTATTCAGAATTGCCAAAACTTGGAAGCAATCAGATGTCCTTTAGTAGGTGGATGGATCAAGGAACTTCGGTACATACAGAAAATGGGTTATTATTCAATGCTAAAAGGAAATGAAATATTAAGCCATGAAAAGACATAGAGGAATATATTATTAAGGCATATTATTAAGTGAAAGAAGTCAACCTGAAAGAGCTACATACTATATAATTCCAACTATATGATATTCAAGCAAAGGCAGAATTATGGAGACAGTAAAAAAGAAAAAAGCCAGTGGTTGCCAGGGATGAGCCAGGGGGAAATGAATAAGCAGAGTGCAGAGGATTTTAGGACAGTGAAAGTACTCTGTACATACCGCAATGGTGGATATTTGCCATTGTACATTTGTCCAGACCTGTAGAATGTACGACACCAAGAGTGAACCCTGCTGTAAACTACGAACTTTGGGTGATTACGATGTGTCAAAGTAGATGCACTGAGTGCAGCAAATGTCCCACTCTGGCAGGGATATTGATAATGGAGAAGCCTGCTGTGGGAGCAGTTGGTATATAGGAAATCTCTGTACTTCCCTTTCATTTTTGTTGTAAATCTAAAACTGTTCTAAGAAATAAAGCATTAAAAAGAAGTTTGTTAAGGGGAACCTGGGTGGCTCAGTCGGTTAAGTGTCTGCCTTTGGCTTAGGTCATGATCTCAGGGTCCTGGGACTGAGCCCCATGTTGGGCTCCGTGCTCTGCAGGGAATCTGCTTCTCCCTCTCCTTCTGCCCTTCCCACCCGCTCCTGCTTACTTGCTCTCTCTCACTCTCTCTCAAATAAATAAATTAAAAATCTTTAAAAAAAAAGTT
Organism: Phoca vitulina; assembly: GCF_004348235.1. Classification (NCBI taxonomy): domain Eukaryota; kingdom Metazoa; phylum Chordata; class Mammalia; order Carnivora; family Phocidae; genus Phoca; species Phoca vitulina. Next base: position 17,048,465 of record NW_022589710.1, read on the forward strand.
TGTTAAATTTTTGAAAGGTAGACTAGTTTCTCCCTACCTTAATTTATGCCAGATAGGTCCTCTTATTTACTTTTCTGTTGGGTGGGGACATCAGGGGACATCTATGGAACTCTTGCCTTCCATCAAAGACTACTGCTTTCTGGAATATAGTTACTGTAAATTTATATCCTCAGCATTTTGATCTTGTTATTTTTTAAAAAATTGATGTCCAGTTTATCCAGCTTACTTGATTGCCAGGGTGCAAATGATGTGGGGTTGGTTTTTGTTTGTTTTGTAATTTTAATATCCATACCAGAAGTACTATTTATAAACAGATTAAAACACAGCAAAAATATTTTATATGTACCCACAGATACACCATTTCTGTTGTTTTTTATCCATTTATAAAGATTCAGGATTCCATCTGGTACAATTTTCTATCAACCTGAATAGAATATTCTTTATATTTTCTTATAGTGCAGCTCTTATGGTAATAAAACTCTCAGTTTGTCTCAAAATGTTTTTAATTTACCTTCATTATGAATATATAAGCCCCCACCCAGGTTGACAGACTTTCTTTTCTTGAAATGCTTGAAATATATTTTTAATTGTTTTCCATTTTGCTTTATTTCCAATGAGAAATCAGCGAGGAGTCAGCCATTATTTTTTATTTTGTTCACTTTATCTTCTTGTAATGTGTCTTATTTCTGTGCTCCTTTTAAGATTATTATTTTTTCCTTTGGTTATCTGCAATTTGATTATGATGTGTCTTGGTATAGTTTTCCTTGTTTTGAGCTTGGATTTATGGGTTGCTTTTTATTACAAATGTGAAAAATGTCTGCCTTTATGTCTACAGCCTTCTTCTGATACTCCAATTATATGCTTCTTAATATTTTTGACTTCTTAATGTTTTCCCACAGGTCACTGAGGTTTTGTTTACTTTTTTCCTCCAACTTCCTCCCTCCCCCCGGTGTTTCAGTATGGCTAGTATCTATTACCCTGTTTCTACCTATAGGATTACTGAAGTTCTTTCTTTGGATAACTCTCTTCTTTCTGGTATTCTGCCTCATAAATTCAGGCCATTGGAGACTCTCTGCACTCCAGTCTATCCTCTTCAACTGTTCAAGTGTCACCTTGTTTTCCCTCCTTGTGCTATGCTTTGAAAAGTGTCTCCAGGAGCAATGATAGGGTTCATTCGTTTTTTTTTTTTTATTCACTTTTCTCAAGGATCACAATTCTGTGCTTCTTTTTTTTCCAATGTGTGAAATCTATAGTTATAGATATATTTTGTACTTTTTGTTACTGCTTATTGTGGAAAGGCTAGTTTAGTACCAGTTATTCCACCATGAACAGAAGAGTAAGACTATTTCATTTGTTGAGCATGACAGTTCTTACTCATTACATCCACATTGAATATGATATAAAATAAATAAAAACTATAAGAATATGTTTTATTTAGAAAACCAGGTACATTATTTCTAGAATAATTCTGTATTTTATATTGTCATCAATTAAAAAATTTTATTTTCTCTAGCTGTTTTCCTTGGCATTTAAAACTACATGTAATTTATGAGAACTTTTGATTGCATATGTATTAATATTTTAATTTTTGATGATTAATTTCAAGAACAAATCAGATCAAACTGGAAAATGAAACTATCAAGATTTTTAAAAAATTATATTTGGATTAAATTTAAATGCCTTAAGATTTTAAAAGAAAAAAATGGAATTATAGCATCTTTTGGGACTCAATGTCAAGAATTTTGATGACTACTTTTCATAAATTATCTTTTAAAATCCAATTTTACGTCAAATAAAATATTCTAATATTTAAGAAGCTCAGAGCACTTGTGGTAAATTTTTAGCCTTTTTATTTTTGAGAATAAGAGCCTTTATTTGCATTTGCAGTTAGGTTGTGAAGGTTGTACTATGTTCAAGATAGTTTGTAAAGATGAATAAAATTTGATTAATGATTAATTACTTTCAAATATTATGCCACAAAGGTAACAATAACAAATGTTGTCTTTTATTGTTTCTACTCAGTAAATTGAAGTGCTTGCAAATCCTTAAATATATCTTTAATCTTTTGAACTTATGAGATATCTTTCAGGGTTATGGGCAAGTTTCCTAACTCCTACCCTCCAGTCTCAGCTGAATGTCACTTTTTTTGTACATCCATGAAGTACCCTGGACATATTTCAAAAATAGCACATAATTTACAGAATTGTAATAATCTGTTGGCTTCTTTGTTTTCCCCCATTTGATTTTAAATCCCATGAGGCCAAGGAATGGTGTATTTTTCAACTTAGTGTCAATTATAGCCTGCAATACAGAGTAGATATTTTATACTTGTTTGTTAAGTAAACAAATGACTAAATCATTTCTGTATTGCAATTTGCATACAAAGGATTATTCCAGTAGGAATATGAACATTAGTGAAATGATTGGATGCTAACACTACATTTTGTATCTTTTCTTACAGGCTCTTAAATCTGATCTACAATGGAAAAATTTCTTTTTTATCTGTTTTTCATTGGCATAGCAGTGAGAGCTCAGATCTGTCCAAAGCGTTGTGTCTGTCAGATTTTGTCTCCTAATCTCGCAACCCTTTGTGCCAAGAAAGGGCTTTTATTTGTTCCACCAAACATTGACAGAAGAACTGTGGAACTGCGGTTGGCAGACAATTTTGTTACAAATATTAAAAGGAAAGATTTTGCCAATATGACCAGCTTGGTGGACCTGACTCTATCCAGGAATACAATAAGTTTTATTACACCTCATGCTTTTGCTGACTTACGAAATTTGAGGGCATTGCATTTGAATAGCAACAGATTGACTAAAATTACAAATGATATGTTCAGTGGGCTTTCCAATCTCCATCATTTGATACTGAACAACAATCAACTGACTTTAATTTCTTCTACAGCATTTGATGATGTCTTTGCCCTTGAGGAGCTGGATCTGTCCTACAATAATTTAGAAACAATTCCTTGGGATGCTGTTGAGAAGATGGTTAGCTTGCACACCCTTAGTTTGGATCACAATATGATTGATAACATTCCTAAGGGGACTTTCTCCCACTTGCACAAGATGACTCGGCTAGATGTAACATCAAACAAATTGCAGAAGCTACCACCTGACCCTCTCTTTCAGCGAGCTCAGGTATTAGCAACCTCAGGAATAATCAGCCCATCAACTTTTGCATTAAGTTTCGGTGGAAACCCTTTGCATTGCAATTGTGAATTGTTGTGGTTGAGGCGTCTGTCCAGAGAAGATGACCTAGAGACTTGTGCTTCTCCAGCACTTTTAACTGGCCGCTATTTTTGGTCAATTCCTGAGGAAGAGTTTTTATGTGAGCCTCCTCTCATTACTCGTCATACACATGAGATGAGAGTCCTGGAAGGTCAGAGGGCAACCCTGAGGTGCAAAGCCAGGGGGGACCCTGAACCTGCAATTCACTGGATTTCTCCTGAAGGGAAGCTGATTTCAAATGCAACAAGATCTCTGGTGTATGATAATGGAACACTTGATATTCTTATAACAACTGTAAAGGATACAGGTGCTTTTACCTGCATCGCTTCCAATCCTGCTGGGGAAGCAACACAAACAGTGGATCTTCATATAATTAAGCTCCCTCACTTACTAAATAGTACAAACCATATCCATGAGCCTGATCCTGGTTCTTCAGATATTTCAACTTCTACTAAGTCAGGTTCTAATGCAAGCAGTAGTAATGGTGATACTAAAATGAGTCAAGATAAAATTGTAGTAGCAGAAGCGACATCATCTACTGCGCTACTTAAATTTAATTTTCAAAGGAATATTCCTGGAATACGTATGTTCCAAATCCAGTACAATGGTACTTATGATGACACCCTTGTTTACAGGTAAGAAAAATTAACCAAATTTTTATACTTACCATGCATCTACATTAGTAGGGCTTGTTAAGGTACTACTGACTTGGTTTTTTGTTTTGTTTTGTTTTTGTTTTTCTCATTGGCAGTGCTACTCTGTGTTGTAATTACAGCACTCCATTTTTTTTTTTTAAAGTGTATAATGTAAGGTTTGTGAAAGGTGATTACCTGTGGGGAAATATTTTGAATGGTGTTATTTTAGAGAGTTCAAATTTATATTTAATATTCTGCTTACTTACTTTTTTTCCCCTCATCTAAGAGATGTGACTATCAGAGAACAAGATTGATTTATTTTAAAAATTCAAAAACATACCAGAACTTACACATCCACATGAGTGTTCTTTCCTTCAAGGAAGTCACGTTGGGAGGCTATTCCATTATCCCAATGATGCTGGCATTGCTCAAAGCACTTTTGGAATTATCTTTAGAACCTTCGTCATACTATTTTGAATATCCTCAGTGGTGGCAAATCTTCGTCTTTTGAGGGTGAATTTGAATTTTGGAAACAAGCAAAAGCCACTTGGAGCCAAGTCTTGTGAATAAGGTGGGTGATCAAGATGGGTATTGCCATTTTTGGTCAAAAAAATAGGATGTAACTATAAAATAATGAGACTGATTTTTTTGAGTGATTGAGTTATGTGCATGTGTATTATTTCATATACACTGGTTCTTAAGACAGTTCCAAAGAGAAAGTTTATAAATATTTTGAGCAGTGAAAGTATCACTGGAGTTAAGTACGTAATCTCCTCATAAGGAATTCGATGGAGAATTTGCATCTGACTATAGATTTTCTGGTATGTTTTTCTAAAGTTCAGCCTCATTGATTTATAGTCACATCTTGTCCAATTTTCAGTTGGAAATATACATTTTTACCTCTCCATATAATTTCACTCATAATAGACTATTATTACTCCTAGGAAATGATGCAAAATCATGGTTTTGAAATACACATATACATATATATATATATTTTTTGTCTTGAAGCTTTTCTGGAATAAGATCAACTCAATTCTTATATACCCAGATGAATTCTTGAAGATAATTTGATTTTCACCCATGTATGGAAATGAGAGAACTTTTTTTAAATGAGCATGGGCTGGTAGAAAAAAAACAAAACTGGCCCAGCTAGCTGTATGATCGATCCTGGGCAAAGTCCTACATTGCTGAGTTTTAATTTCCTCATCTTTAAAAGCAAGAGATTAAAGTAAACAGTTTCTAATATCTCTCTCATCACTAAATGTATGATCATGTAGACTATGATGCATGCATATTAGCATAAAGTTGTTTGTCCTTCTTATACTCAGCTGCTCTTTACCTGGGTTATCCATTATTTAACCCATTGTCAAAGAATGTGCACCCCTCAGCTTCCTGTAGCTACTAACACTGTATATATATATAATGTGCCATAGGTCAATTTCTACTTTCCAAATTCTAAGATCCTAATCCTGCTATAACAAGAAAATTCTAGGTGACCTTCAGAAAATTGCTTAAATTTCCTGACTTCAGTGTTTGTCACAAATAAAATAGTAATGCCTACCTCATACAGTCATCGTAAGAATAAAATTATAGTGTTCCAGAAAAAGAAAAAAGAATAAAATTATAGTGTATATAAAGTGCTTAGTAATGCCTGGTATTTATCATACACTCACTAAATGATAGTGATTTTGATCACAAATCACAAATACATACTGTGCCCTAAAAGGTTCCTAGTTCATTTAGAACACATTGTCTAGGTTGTATAACAGATTAGCATTGCCAAGTTTTAAAATTTCCTAAAAATTTCTGTCAGGGAAAATATAGTTTCAAGCATTTTTTTTTCTAAATGAAATCTTAGCTTAGGTCATATTTGGTTGCTACTTAAAAAAAAGTTAGTGGGAAAAAAGCACCCACAGAAGAGTTTTGTGATATAATGGATTCAGAGGTATCTGTAAACTTTTATCAAACTTAGCAACTGTTCTGAAGGTAATTTCATCAGCCCACAATGGGCAGAATGAGGGATTTAGGCTCTGGTCAACAGCCTTGCCCCGTTCATGTTTTTAAGATAATACTCCTCATACATTCTCATCAACCTCATTTTTAGATAAAAACATACTGGGAACCAAGTGTTGCTGGCATAAGAGAAGGCTGAGATCTGTAAATAAAGTACTTTAATCTTAGTAATTATCGTAGTTACAAAATATAGGTTTGCTGGGTACCATTCCATAGCAGCTTATAACTGATTTGGAAAATAAATACTCCGATGCATTTCCATTCTGGTTTCTAATGTGATTGTCAGTGTTTTCCCTTCCTTCAAATTGGCTTTTAGTCACAGAGGTGTTGTAAGTGCTAAATGGATTTGTTTAGTAGTCAGATAATGTCACAGTCACACCTTTCAAAAGCAATTTGCCATAAATGATTTTTTTAGCAGTGGCTTTTATTAGGAGTTCTGCTTTGCCAAGCAATGTAATTAGGAAGCTTGTCAAGGCACGGTGCAGTCACCATTAATACAGTGCAGAATCCAGCAATGACTTTTAACCATTTTACCTAGGCATATATAAGATTAGATCATTTCCCCATATTTCATATCTGTTATAAATGTGCTTATCTTAATGAGTACCAGAATGAAACAGACCTGAAGTCATAATGGCTCTGTGTGTCTGTATGTTTTGTTTTTAACATTAACACAAATTCCATTGTCCCTCAGAATGATACCTCCTACGAGCAAAACTTTTCTTGTCAATAACCTGGCTGCTGGAACTATGTATGACTTGTGTGTCTTGGCAATATATGACGACGGCATCACTTCCCTCACCGCCACAAGAGTCGTGGGTTGCATCCAGTTTACGACGGAACAGGATTATGTGCGATGCCATTTCATGCAGTCCCAGTTTTTGGGAGGCACCATGATTATTATTATTGGTGGAATAATTGTAGCATCTGTGCTGGTTTTTATCATCATCCTCATGATCCGGTATAAGGTTTGTAACAATAACGGGCAACACAAGGTCACCAAGGTCAGCAATGTCTACTCTCAAACTAATGGGGCTCAGATACAAGGCTGCAGTGTCACGCTGCCCCAGTCCGTGTCCAAACAAGCTGTGGGACATGAAGAGAATGCCCAGTGTTGTAAAGTTGCCAATGACAACGTGATGCAGTCTTCAGAAACTTGTTCAAGTCAGGACTCCTCTACCACTACCTCTGCTTTGCCTCCTACCTGGACTCCAAGCGCTCCTGTGTCCCAAAAGCAGAAAAGAAAGACTGGCACAAAGCCAAGTGCCGAACCACAGAATGAAGCTGTCACAAATGTTGAGTCCCAAAACACTAACAGGAACAACTCAACTGCATTGCAGTTAGCTAGTCGACCTCCTGATTCTGTCACAGAGGGGCCCACATCTAAAAGAGCACATTCAAAGCCAAGTAAGTTTCTCACTTTGCCTGCTGACAGATCCAGAGCGAGGCACAGGTTCTCCCTGAATGGAGAATTAAAGGAATACTATTGTTATATTAACTCACGGAACACGTGTGGACTGTTTTCTAAAAGAAGCATGTCTATGAATGCGATGTTAATTCAGTCCAACAGTTCTGATGGGCGTAGTGGAAAAGCATCTCTCTCAGATTCTGAGTGGATATTGGAAAGCACTGTGTAACCGATTATTTCTTTTTAATGAAGAAATTATTTTGAAAACTCATATAGGAAATTGGAATTTGAAATTCCAGCTTTGTTTCTCTGATACATGCCTCATAGAGCCAAGGTGTATAAACCTTCTAGGTACAGTTTGATATGTGAAGGTAACACAGATAAGATGGTTTAGGGGGAAAAGCATGACATGACAGTGCCTTCCCCTGCCCTAGGACTGACCTCTAGGTTCTACAATAGCAGAGCACAAAATAAAGGTTGTCACGGGACAAAGAAGTCTTACATAAATAATGCTATTTCCTCCAGTCTTACAAAGGACCACCTAGGCTGATTAGTATTTTTCAGTGAGTAGATTGTCTATTTTCTTTCAAGGACAGTGGCATTTGTTTTTAGGCAGATATTAAAAAGAACAACTCTGTGTTGTTATGGTGTTTAAAATAAAATATTCAATAAGTATACCCAGACAGTGTTAAAATAGGTACACTTCTAAACAACATTCTTGGTTCAGGTGCCTTAATGGATTTATGGTATTTCTCATCCATGACATAGCTTTTTTGGCGGGGAGCAAAAGAAAATTCAAGTGATTTTGCATTTATCAAAGAAATCCAGTTCAGTTTCAAGTCACAGGCCAGAATTCTGTATGCTGCTACCCTAGGCGCAGGAAGGTGTTTTCATTCATTCGGTACACATTTGTGGAATGAATGAGTTTTATGTTTTTCTTTAAGTAAGTTAAAAAGGGAGACAAAAATACCAGGCTCCCATTATCAAAGGAATGTCTATTGTTATCACTAAGTGAAGTAAAAAAAAAAAATACTTCTAATGGAATTCTTATTACATTTATAAGCAATATAAAGTCATTGCTCATTAACCAGATAGTGGTTTTGTTTTCCCCTTCTGCCCATAATTCTCAATTGGAATGTTTCTTTCTTAGAGTAAATGCATTTATTTTAACCAAAACCTGTGATGAAATTTAATTAGAAATCATGCAGCTTAGTGGGAATCCATCATTAAAAAATTCTTAAATTTAATCAGACAATAATATTGCTCCTTGATATATGGCATTCTTGGATATCCACTGAAATCAAGGTCTATAGATAAATGTTCCTATCTACTCGTTGAAAATCTTACATTATATTGCAACTTGATGGTGTTTTATTAAAGATTGGTAGATGGGGGTTAACATTAAGGCATTCTTTGGTGTTTGGGATGGGAGGTTGAAAATAAGGCTCACATGAGAATCTTGCACAAAAAAATTTAGCCATAATATAATAAGATATGTACTTTATTTATATAACATACTCCATGGGAGTAAGTTAAACAGTAAGTTTAATATCTCTTACAGATCATTTGGAAATATCATTAAAACACAGATGGTAGTCATTAGTTTAATTTTCTTCTACTAGAGGCATATGTAAAAACTTCAGTTAATTTTAACTTGACACAGACACATTTTATACACGATTTATCATGATGACATTCAGAAGCAGGTAAAATTAAAGCAGAGATTATTTTCCACACCAGTCTTGAAAAAAATTATCTAATGGGCTAGTATTATCTTAGGTGTTTCATAAATGCCTCCTCTGCCCTGGTTCCCTTTCTAAAGCTTTCCTTTCACATTTCGAAAATCTAATCAGCTTTCATGGGTCACATGTATAGTTCTTTTGAGGAATAAATGAGATTACATGTGTGATCACGTTTTGTAAAATCAAAAACATTACACAGAATGAAGTGTATCTTCAACACTATTTCTGTAATAATGCTCTAATCCCAATTTAACATTTCTAATTAACATCAATTACTTAATTCTTCAAAAGGTGCTGATGGACAAAAGCATATTGCTTTTCCCTTTCCTAGTTTTTACCTATATGGTATTAAAAAGTCCCAAATATATAAACGCTTTTGAGACTTAAACAAGTGAATCCCCAAGGAAGAAATCTCTGGCATTATGAAGGTTGTAGTCAAGGGGGCTCTGAAATCATGCATAAAGGCCACAGTTTAGCATATCTGTTCCAAGCTACTGATTAGCTTATTTTATATTTTCCAGTTGCCTGTATTTTAGAAAATCAATTTTCTGCTTATGTTTCAAATGAAACGTTAATTCAATATATTTTATTTCTTATAAACATTTAGAACTCTATAATATCTAATCATGTGAAATTTATTCTGTTTGACTAAAATCATTGAAACCATTTAAATTTTTATTAGTTTTACTCAAGACTGTTCTCAGGGTATATTAACCAAATGCATGAACACATGTTTTTAGAAGTGATAAAAAGGCTCATGTTTCTGTCTTTCTATAAGTTTATATTTTGAGAGATCAACGAAAGATTGGCCTATCAAGAGGGTCAAATGTTTGTGTTTTTGTTTACGAGTATATGAAAGACTTTTTGCTCAGGGCAGTTTCAGTATGAAGTGACTGAAAAATAAATCTGTGGGACAGTTGAGGGTTTTTAAAGGTACCCGGTATAATATCCAAAACACACTAGTTACTCAAATGAATGAATGAGTGAATGGATAGATAAATAAATAAATGAATGGGGCCAGGGAGGAAGGTGCAATAGTAAGAATTTTGATTATATGCACAATGTTGATTTGTGATCCAGCTATTTTATTACTATAAGCAAGAAATTCTGTCTCTTATTGTTTTTCTTTCTGTTATTTCTTGCATTTCTCATTTAACCAGCTATGTGTATGTGATCCAAAGCATATGGTTTGCTGTTGCTGACTATGTATAGGTTATATATATTGTTTTTTGCTTCCAAGTCCTAAATTATTTTTCTTTTATTTTTAGCCATGCTACACTATGGTTACAGGTTGTTAAATATGATAACTAACAAACAATATATTTACAGATATTTGCTCCAAACATTTTTTAATTATATGTCTTCCTGTGTTGTTTTTGTTTCTTTTGGATAAGTGTCCCCCAATTCCAAAATGTCCAACTATTATTAAAGTAGGTCTTTTTATTTAATATATGTAATATCCAAGCATCATAAAGGGATGATGAAGCATCCAGTGCTGCCTTGGAATCCTAAGAGGAAACAAAGTTTGGTTTGATGAATACTATTTATTTTGACCCTACAAATAGACTGAAACAGAGGTACATTAAATAAATAAATTAGATACGTAAATACCCTCACTGGGACCAATTTATTTCCTAATTTTTTTTTTAAACCATTAAATGTAGTTACGTTGAGGCCACAATAAGCTATTTTATGCTTTCAGACAGTTGATTTTATCTGCTCTGTAGATATATTTTCCAAAAAATGTTTTAGAATATTAGTTGTAGAACTATTGTAAACCATTTATAGACATAACAAATCTATTATCTGAATGATACATACTTTCCCACAAGAAGTTGAGAAATTAAAAGAAAATTAAATGTGTTCCATTTATCTACAGGAATCTCTTTTTATCTTTTCTTGAGAAGTACTTTCTACTTCACTTTAAAGCACTCACAAAGTACTTAACTTCCAAACTAAATTTTAACTATTTTATTTGCTTGTATTACTGAAAGGAAACTAAGTATTTCATTTATAAAGGTAAAAAACTAGAACAATTATCACAAGATCCACAACAATGGCCTCTTCTGAAATTTTCTCATTTTTCCTTTTTATTTACAACAATAAGCTTAACAACAATCATTTAAATGCCAATAGTTAAAAAAACATAAAGCATCTTATTGTACATAGAATTGCAAAGGTAAATGGGTCATTTTTCAAGGACTGCAGATCTGAACCCATTTTCTTATTGGTATGACAAAATTTCACTTCTATTTTATGTTGCTAAGAAAGCAATGTTCATTTATATTATACAGAATGAAGACTATCTATGATCTTTTCCTTGCTCAGTCATCCCTTGTGTTTCAGGAAGCATCCAGTCTTTCTTCTTTAAGAGTGAATGTGGATGCTTCTGTCTGTAAGTGTTTGTAGTGTTTGGGGAAAGGACTGAAGTCCACCCAGAGATGGTCTGGATGGGAAAAGGCTATTTTTCTTATCCTCCGCAGTTGATGATGATAATCATCATCACTATCGTTATATAGTCATTATTATTATTTACGTTATAATGGTTGTGAGTGAAGCATTTTTGGGGGGTCAAATTTATGGATAAAAAATATCTTGTCTTTAAAATTTCATAGAGAAAAGAGAAAATAACCAAAAGGAATGCCTGGGATTTTGTAGTAGTTTCAGAGCTCGGTCTTTTCAGATTAGTCCATCCTTTTTCTCCCATGCTAGATAAATGCATGCTGGGACTACACATACACTTACTTTTGTCAGGTTTGGGGGATTTTGTTTGTTTGCTTTCTGAAATAAAACCAATCCTTCTTATAGCGGTACCGAGGATCACTTAATATCGAAAGAATGGTGAGAGTATTACTGTGATTGAGTCTCCCTAAAAATGTGGTATTGTCTGAAGTGTGGGACACAGAAAGTAGCAGTTTCTACCTAGGAGTCTATTTAAGTATGAAATTTCCTTGTTAAATAAGGGTAATGTATTTGCAATTTTATCAAATATTACAAGTAGTCAGTATAATAACTAGTGTACCATTGTCTTCTGGTTTTGTCAGCTATTTCTCAAAGTCGAAATTTAGGATCTAAAGTTACCATTGATAAAATATATACACAGTATATACTTACATATCTATATATGTAATATATAGATATACCAATATGTATGCTTAGCAAATTAATCAGTTAAAATCAGAATTTTGTATCTTGCAACATAGATTGTAATTGATGTAGCAAAATTATATTTAAATGGGCTAACTACCAGAGACCTTCTCCCAGAACAACTGTACAAGCTATATCACTTAGTTATAAGATTACAATGGGATATAAACTCTCTAGTAGAAATTTATTTTTCTAAACTTCCTAATGATTATGATCTCTACAACTTGTCTAATTTCATCCACTCTTTTCAAATAGATGACTTTTATGTCCATGAATTTTAAAATTAAAAAAATTTTTTTTTTTCAAATGCGTTCAGAGAAAGTCATGAAGTCCTTTTCATTTTGTGTTTGGAAGTGGATGTACATTTGATCTTGCCTGAAACGTGAACTAGATATTGTGATTCTGCTCAGAGTATGTCCAATAAATTATTCGAATAACATGAAGGGCTTATGAAATATCCTATGTTGGCTCTACCATAATGTAATTTCCTAAACATTTTTTTTCCTGGATAATGTGAACATGTCTTATTATTGCTTTCATGTAAAACCTAATCTCCAGAGGCAATTATAAATTTCTTTGAATATTTGTGCTGGAGGTTCTATAAAAAAGTATTTTGTACTCTTCTCATCACACTTACCTGTGAACCCTGAGAATAATTTTTTCCTAATATTTTTTCTTATCATTGTGTCACTTCTTAATGACTAAGAGTATTTGTTTTAAAAGAGGACATATTGGAAAGAAATAGAATGTGTGCTATGCAGGGCTAGGTAATGGTATTAAACATTTATAGCCAACTGGAACATACATATGGACATTTAAAGGCAGAATGGTTGCATATAGAACATTAGTGTTTTATATGAGGATACTGGGTACTTCATAAAACATGATATTATTTTGGGGGCTATTGAATAATGATTATTGTAAATGATTATTTAATACTCTGCATGTTGAACATAGTGAAGCTATGTTTCCTATTTTGGATTCTCTTGTCCTCGGTGTATCTTTCCATATTAATCATATGCAACTCTGTAGTTGAAATGTTAACTTTGAGTAGGGAAAAATGAGTAGAAGCCTGATTCCCTTCTTGAACTCTTTGAGGAAAAGTGCATTCCATAATAATAATTACTCACTTTAGCAACTGGGACAATATTTTTAAAATTCTACCTTTATGGTGTATTATATATCAGGAAGTAGCCATAGCAACTACAAAGTATTTGCAAAAGTCAATTGCAATTAGCCCAAGAACAGGTAAGTTTTTTTAAAAGAAGTCTAGATAAATCTCTGTTAAGAGAAATCTTATCAAGATTTCAGTGAGAAGTGTTTTCGGGTCTGTTTCTTAAAAATGGAATTTGTGTATTTGTTTATGACACTGAAAATTTTATTCCCAGATGCTTTGCTGACTAATGTTGACCAGATTGTCCAGGAAACACAGGTGAGATTTTGTTACCTGTCTCATAGTTCATCATTAAGTGGGTATATTCTTTTATAAATAATTTTTTTAAATTTTTTGCAAGTTTATGTAACTTGTTGAAATTTTCCATTAAAACTACTCAGTGCTCAGTGGTACAAACTAAAGTTTAGTTGGTTAAATGAATTTCCAGTTACTAAATTTAGACATATTTCTGGTTAACTGAACATTTCTGATTCATACTGTAAGAATAAAGGGAATACTAATGTGACTTTGGAGTCACTCTTATACCCATGCATGATATAATGTGCATTTTTACAAATACTTCCCAATGTGAAGACAGTAGCTTGATAAGAATGTATTCACTCCTTATCCTTGACCTCCACATCCTAATAGGAGCGGAAATGATACAGTATACCTCCCTGGAAGTGGATGAACAGAAGTGTTTCAGTGTTACCCAAAATGAATGAAGCCACTATAAAATGGAGCAAAAGACTACATATGAAATATTCATGGTATTCCTTTTGTCAGCAACTGATTACTCTTCTTCTTCTTTTTTTTTTCCTTTTTGGAAGTTTCAAATGAGTGTTTGATTCCTGCATTTTAATTGGATCAGAAAGTGTGTTTCCAGAGCAGAATAGCACTTTAGCAATCTGTTCACACAGCTGGAGGCATCAGCCATTGGCTTAAGGTTTGGCACAGAAAAAATATTCTGCTTTTCAAAGTTCTAAAAAAGGCCACTGCTTTATTTTTTTAGTGGTAAAAATAGGGTCTTTTTTTTTTTTAACATTTTGTATTTAAAAGATAATAACTTGGACAATCATTCAGGGTTTCCCCTAATGAGTTCCACTCCCAAATTAAACACCATATTTTTCATGCATCATGTCTCTGAGTTCAGGATCCCAATCCCATGTTGCAAAAAATGAACAGATGGCTCACTAGAAACAATCAATAGCCCAGTGTCTGGCACACACTTTGTGTTCTGTTTTGTGTACTGAACTGCCCTGCGTGAAGGTGCATTGTTTCATCACCCCCCAGTGCTTCCCTTTCTCACTCTGAACCTCTCTCTCTCTCCTGCCCTACCTCTCTTGCTGCCTTCTTTCCTCCCTCTCTCTCTCTGCCTTTGATTTCTGAAAGTTCATTTATCATGTAACTTTGGACATCTAGCTGTTCTGAAAGAGAATATCTTTAGAAAGGGATTAGAAAGTAAATGGTTAATCTATCAGAAGCACAGTCCAGAACAGTGCTGTTTTATCAAGAATTGGAAGCAGGAGAGTCAATCTAAGGCATTTTTCAATTATCAATTAAAGTATGATGAGACCTCGGTGTAACTCTTCTTGGTACTTGGCAAATGATTTCTGCCTTAGGAGACCTATCCTTTCTACCCTGTCCATACTACCAGTGAAGCCCCTTGGAAGAGACTGACCTACGTGGCTGTCTTGTGCCTTTCCCATGGTTAGTAGTACTTCCCCAGGTGTGAGTGGAGTGAGGTAGAGCTGGTGGAGATTTCTTGTGCTCACAGCTTCCCAGCTCTTTTTTAGGGGGGGAGGAAGGGATATAAATTTTTAAATTTTTATTTCCTGCAGGATGGTAACAAATGTGTTTTACTACCCAAAGGCAAATATGTTTTCGAAAATTTTGGACACTGCCCAATGCATTAAATTTAAATTAAAAGGCTACCTGTGTGTGTGTGTGTGTGTGTGTACATATATATATATATATATATATATATATATACATACATACAGTAAAAGTAAGAAAAAATTGGGGTGCCGGGGTAGCTCAGTCAGTTAAGCATCGAACTCTTGGTTTTGGCTCAGGTCATGATCTCAGGGTCCTTAGATTGAGCCCTGTCTCAGGATCTGCCCTCAGTGGGGAATCTGCTTGTCTCTCTCCCTCCCCCTCTGGCCTTCCCCCTGCTCACTCCCTCTCTCTCTCTCTCTCAAATAAATAAATAAATATTTTTTTAAAAAAGTAAGCAAAAAACAAACAAAACACCTTACAACACATTTTTGTTTTTAATATAACAAAATGTTTCCATGGCAACATTATTAAATTAATTATACCACAGTCCCTCATATAGCATCAAACTCTAATAGGAAGGTACATAAAAGACAGAAAGGTTTCATCCAGTCAGTGGTATAGGTGTTCCTTGTACTGAGGTATCTGCTAAGATCATTTTTTTCCCTAAGGGTGAAGAATTAATACATTTATATCATTTCCATTAGCCAGAATATGCCCTATGCCATTTTTTTTCCCTTAAGACCTTCCCTGCATGTGTATAGAAATAGAATGAATTTAAAATATTTGATATATCACATACGGTCCTTTTATAATAAAATTATAAGATTCTAATCACACTCAGATGAATTGAGAGCAAAGAGAAAAGGAATCAGTAAAACTGGTAGTAATTACATGTAAACTGGCACTTGCATATGTTAACCTTATGTTTGAAAAGATTGTTATACTTAAATCCAGTAAAACAATTCATATGCCATGTTTAGAAGTATAAAATAGGAACGATTGACTAGTTGCATTTTTTTATTTATTTAGAGAGTGAGAGATGGGGGAGCAGAGGAAGAGGTAGAGAGAATCTCAAGCAGACTCCCTGCTGAGTGCAGGGTCCAATGGGGGAGTCAATCTCACAACCCTGAGACCATGATCTGAGCCAAAATCAAGAGTCCCACATTTAACCGACTGAGCCCCCCAGCTTCCCCTGACTACTTGCATTTATACTGAAAATGCCTTAAATAACCTTTCTTAAAAAGTATTTGTTATATTCGGACCAACAAAATATGTGTACTGTGTGTGTGCGCGCGCGCGTATGCGCGCGCGCTTAAGTATGCACAAGAAATACCCCTTAATCTACAATTGCTTGCACTAGCCTTTAAGGAAATAGCTTCCTGATTCTAATTAATTTGACTTCTGATTATTCTGTTTAGTATCAATTAAGGTATTTAACAAATTTAAAATTTGTCATAAAACCCCTGCTACAGGTGCAATAACCATGAAAAGAGACACTTTTTTTAGAGAAACTATTTTTTTTTTTTTAAGATTTTTATTTATTTATTTGAGAGAGAGCACATGAGAGGGGGGAGGGTCAGAGGGAGAAGCAGACTCCCTGCCGAGCAGGGAGCCCGATGTGGGACTCGATCCAGGGACTCCAGGATCATGACCTGAGCCGAAGGCAGTCGCTTAACCAACTGAGCCACCCAGGCGCCCTAGAGAAACTATTAAGGTATAAATGAATAAAAAGTAATGCTGATTATAAAGAAACAGCAACATTTAACATAGGGTTAGGAAAAAATATGAAATAAGAGCTAAACAGCAAAGCAAATGTGTATATATGATCCAGATATCTTTCCAATGTTATTTCCCAGTAAAAATTACCATTATAAAGTATTTGGTTCTGTAGCGTTGGTTTTTTTCTATGATATTCCTTTCAAGTGAAATTTTTAAAAATAAGAGTAATAGAATAGGCACATATGTAGAAAACTTTTAACTAATTTTATAATAATTAAGCCCATTTTTGACATTTACTTGAACATTACAGTAAGTCAGAAAAAACTAGAACCCTAGTATCAGCAATGATTTTTAGAAATAATTTCCTTCTTTTTTAGATATCCTAACTATTCAAGATAAAAATCATTCAGAGTTCTTAATTGCATTCAGAGTAAGGGCAGTAACAGCATTTTCCCACAATCCATTCAACGTCAGGACATTTTTCCTTTTTTTAATATTGGGGTACTTTAATTTCCTCTTTTCTTTATAGTACTGTTCATAAAACTGTCCCCAGTATTTTGCATGATACCTTTTCACTGTTCAATAAGGAGCATTATCAAAACATCCTGAGCCTATCTCAAATTCATTATCTTTAGTTCTTGTAACAATTTAGCATGATTATTATAGTCTGTTTTTTTCCTTTGTGATGCTCTTGTAATTTGTGTTTATATTTAGATCTTTATAGAATCATTGTAAGAGTTTGTCTATTGATAAGTGAAGTAAAAAGTGTTATTTTGAATATCCTACATATACAAGTTTTTATTCAGCTTCATATTATGTCACCATTTCAATAATGGTAGTAGCTTCAGGGCAGGCAAATTCATACCATAATTTCCAAAGCTGATCGCTAATTGTCTAATCTTTGAAATTAACAGCTTTTATAAAAGCCATAATTCCGTAGTTTGTTAATAGTTTTTTTATGTAATGTGGAAATGAATCTCATTATAATATGTAAGCTTATACAATCATTAACTTGATTTTTTTTTTTTTAAGAGAGGAAGAGAGAGCTACAGAGAGCATGGGGGGGAGGGGCTGAGGGAGAAGCAGACTCCCTGCTGAGCAGGGAGTCCAACCAGAGGCTCCATCCCAGGACCTTGGGATCATAACCTGAGCCGAAGGCAGATGCTTAACGACAGAGCCACCCAGGAGCCCCTCATTAACTTGATATTAAAATGGTTTTTTATTCTGGAAGAATTTATTATTTCTAAAGTCAAACTAGTTATATTGTCCACTATATTTTTCTTCTATTTGTATTTAGTCTTTTCTATATTACTGCTTCCTGAAACTTGAACTTTGGTATAGTACAACTACATCTTTTTTCTATCAAAAGGAACATATTATTGGAAAGACAAACAGAAATAAACTCATTGTAATCCAGTTTCACCAAAATAAGCTATGCTATGAACCCAATAGATAGGAATTTATATATAATCCCATTGTCATTTTTTTTTTTTATTTTTTTTTAAAGATTTTATTTATTTATTTGATAGAGACACAGCGAGAGAGGGAACACAATCAGGGTGAGTGGGAGAGAGAGAAGCAGGCCTCCCGCTGAGCGGGGAGCCCGATGTGGGGCTCGATCCCAGGACCCTGGGACCATGACCTGAGCCGAAGGCAGACGCTTAACGACTGAGCCACCCAGGCGCCCCTCCCATTGTCATTTAAAGTGATTTTGTGAAGTTTTCCTTAGAACATTCCAGGTAAAGAATGATAGTGAGATCTATATTTCAGTCGTTTCCAAGGTAATTATTTTTTATAAATAGGTTACACATCTATTAACTATTAACAGTTTTCAAACATGGTGTAAATCCTTTGTTTAATAATTTTCAAAAACTATTGTTTGTGCCAAAAGTAGCTTCAGCTATTCAGATGAAATATTTTCTCTGCGTCCCGCCCCCGTTTTTTAAAGGTTTTATTTTTAAGTAATCTCTACACCCAGTGTGGGGCTCAGACCCACAGCCCTGAGATCAAGGGCCCCCGTTTTTTAAAGGTTTTATTTTTAAGTAATCTCTACACCCAGTGTGGGGCTCAGACCCACAGCCCTGAGATCAAGCCAGCCAGGTGCCCCCAGATGAAATATTTTCTTAAATGAAACATCTCTACAATATTTTTCCTACCTTTATCACGTTAAGTTTTTTCTACACCAAATATGTTCTACATCAGCATTTTGATATAAAATAGTCTTCCATATTTCATGATTCATCTGTGCCATGCATTTTATAACCCCCAACTTGTAAACATAGTTTTTTTTGAATGGGAAGGGACAAAAATTACTTCTATTTCATATTTATGAAATTATATATTTATCAAAAATTATTTTTCATCCCTATTCAAAATGGAATTTATAGACATATCTTAAATCTATGATGCTGAGAATCCACATTAGAGGAAGAATATTTTTACAGTTTGATATTTAAATATTTTTAAATGGTTTTTATATTATGTTATTCAAAATCACATTAACTATGGAATGCCTTTCTTGTGAGTTATTGTCAGTTTACACATTTATTTGTTCTGTGGGTGAGGAACTAATTTATGAAGAGGAGTAATAGTCTTCACTAACGTTTAATGTATAATTAAATTTTATAAAATTTCAATATGATACAAAACTCCCAACAGACTATATTTAAAAAGTAGTGATCACTTAGATTTTATATGTGATGAACAGATTTGGCCTAATATGCTCATAGTTTTAAAACTGGTATGATTATTTGTTAAAATTTAAATGCTATGCATTAATGAATAAAATCATTATTTTTTTTTCCTTGAGAATGTAAATGTGAAAAACAAAGCAAGGGAAACTGCCATTCCACAATTTGGCTTTGACTTGCATAACTATTTAGGCTTAATGCATTTAGATTCCTTTTTAAAATGAGATTATTTTATATATTCAGAATTTGAAATTACCAAGCAACATTTTAAGAGCCGATGTGCATTTCTAGATAGTTCTTAGGAGTGTATCTTGTATTCTCTAGCAATAAACTCCTGCCTGGTTGCTTATAGTTCTGTAACTTCTAAATTACTAGCACAATGATCTTATTACCTACGTATTTTCTCTTTGTTTCTTTTCTTTTTTCTTTCTTTTTTTTTTTTTTTTTCGTGTTCTCTTTTCCCATTTCAGAGGCTGGAGTTAATCTGAAGAGCACTACTTCTTTCTCTCCTGAAAAAAGTTGCCACTGATATTTTTACTGGATAAAATTTAAAAAATGTTTCAATTCATAAAGGCTAATTGTTGAACTGGTGTCCTAGAAGAAATTGTCCACAGGAGCCGAAGCAGAAGTCTCTGACGCGGGCGGAACTGGCTCTATCAGACCATGGTTCATCCCCTTTTAAAGCCAAATTTTTTTTTTCTTCTGGCCTACAAGTATTTTTTTTTTTAAAGAAGGAAACAGAAAAGCCTACATTGGCATCGAGTTCTGTATCAATCCATGTTACATTGCCATCCATGATTTAAGACTGTAGAATCCTGAATAATCTATATCACTTTAACAAATAAATGTTTTACTATGACAGAATTTGTACAGTGCCTGATTTGTGGAAATATCAATTGCTTCAAGTATGAATGGTGCAATGATGACTGTAAGAACTAATGCTATTTTACATTTATGTAATGCAAAACCTTAAGGAATCAAATTTGCTTTATAATATTGGACCTATTTCTGCCATGACTGAAGTGCACCCACATCTGTGGGAGAGCAGTACAGCTATTTTAAAAGCTTTACAGCAATCTTATGCTTCAGTGTAAGACAGAAAGTGATGAGGGATCTCTTCTCCTAGTAGAGCTTCGGAAAGCTTCAAAGTAGGCACATATAGTAATTAATCCAAATTGATACATTGCCTTTCTGGAGAGCCGGGACAAAGAGGTTTTAATAATTTCAGGCCTTATATTTCATTGTAAGTGCCCATTTAACCCATTTTGCAGAATTCCAGTGTAAATAAGGAAGAACAGACATCTGATTTAACACCAACAAAAATAGGAGTTAAGACATCTTTGGTGGCTAATAAATGTTAATACAGACATACGTAGGCAGGATCCAAGCCTAGCATTCAAGGGCTGGTCCTGGTATCAAGCAGGCCTGAGTTCGAACTCTAGATCTGAGCAAATTTGGCCAGTTACCCACTCTTCCATATTCTCACAGGAGAAATATTGTAAAATCTGAAAATATGTAAACTTATCACTGTACTTGGTGTAAGCAATAAGTTTAATTTAAAAAAAGTATTAGCAACTTAGTGCAGGTTCTCTAAAACGTTAGAGATTTTATTTCTGTTCCTTTACAATTCTGTTAGTTATTGATCATTAAAAGTAATATGTAGTTTAATTTTTTTTTAAAAGCCAGGAAACTGTCTTTTAAGAAATTTAGCTTATCTGTTAGCTAGTCCACATCTCTTAGACTATTATAAATATCCAACCATCCAAAGAGAAGTTACGGAATGTTAGCGTTTAGATGGCACTTGGAATCTGTGCTCAGAGCCTAACTAAACAACAATTTAAAGAAGTTCACTCCCTTGCAGACACACACAGTGCATGCTTGAAACAGAAGTGGCAAGTTTGAACTGAAATGTAGTTGATTTGTGACTATGGGCAAATGGCTTCATTCTGTTTCCTGGCAACTCTAATGCCCTGGAGCAATCCTGTTTATGTGTGCGTATGTGTATATATGCATGGATAAATGTTTTTAGTGACAAAAGACACACAACTTGAACAATGCATCTACAGATCTATACAACTTTTGTCCTCAAATATAAAGTGATAGGAACACAAATGGCTTTCCTGGATCTCTGTGCAGAGTTTAACTTTTTAAGGTCTCAGGAAAACCGGCTAACTTTTCTTTAAGGCCATTCTCCTGTTTATATTTCTCCCTCTCCCTTGGGCCTGATTCTTGTCTATTCTGATATTTTTCTTGATGATAATGTAGCCTGACCTCTTCACCTCTTTAGGATGTTCACACTATTGTGCTACAAGGAACATGATTTTTCATGTAATTCAAATGTGTTACAACTAAAATTACACTTAATCATTTCAAATCTTTGCCCTGCATCCCCTACACCTAAATCTAAAACTTCCCCTTTTGCACACATTCAAACAACATCAATCAGGGCACTCCTAGTGTACTTGGTTTCTCTTTTCGAAATGCCATTTGTAAGGAAGACTGAGGCACAGTCTCTGATTCTGTAAGTGTGCACTACTCAATTGTATATGGACAGATATTTACTTCTTATACTATGAGATTAAGAGAACACCAGTGTACACCCATAACTAAATAGAAATAATGATCGCAAAATAAGTTTTGCAAAAAAGTGATGAAATATCTTGAGGATAAGTAGAAGCGATTTCTTTAGCTGAGCTTATAATGTCACAGGCGTGATCTAATGGATGGTAAAAAGTCTCAACTGTAAAGCTCTTGAATATACATTGGAAATCGCTTCCATTTTCCTGTTATTCTACAATCCTGAGTAATACTGGAAGTAATCCGGTTGCTAAAAATATATATTGTAATAAGTATGAATATTCACAGTTCAACTTGTGACATATCTTACACATAATATAAATTACATCAAACACACAAGAAAATCGAAAGTATTTTGAATGCAGCATAGGTACAATTTGTGAGACATGAAAATGGCTTGAAAACTATAGTTTATATTTTGAAAATCTACAATCATGATTTTT
Organism: Phoca vitulina; assembly: GCF_004348235.1. Lineage (NCBI taxonomy): Eukaryota > Metazoa > Chordata > Mammalia > Carnivora > Phocidae > Phoca > Phoca vitulina. The sequence continues at coordinate 17,071,005 of NW_022589710.1, forward strand.
GAAAGCCATGATCTGTAGAACCAAAGATTAGTAATAAAGCACTATTGTTAGTATTAAAAGGAATAACTTACACATGGAAAGGAAAACTCAAATAATTTTAATTTTCCTCTTTATTTGTAATTTAGTAGCTCAAAGATTAGTTTTACAAATTTCTATTATTTGTTCAATTATATAATACCCCTTTTCATATTTGTAGAATATTTTCTAACACATTTTTGGTTTGTTTTGTCCAAAATATATTCAGATTATTTCTACTTTTATTCTGCTTTCCATATGTTAGGAACTTATTCCTTTTTTAATTCCAAAATGTACTTACACTGATATATCATAGATCTACTTATTAAATGGTGTGTGTGTGTATGTGTGTGTGTACATGTGTCTATCAAGGCATATGCCATTGTTTAAAAATGCAAGTGATGCAGAATATGTTATGTACAACCAAAGTAAAAGGCCCTAGAACATGATTGTTTTATTTGATAAACAAGTATAATATATAAGGAAACTAACCACATTAGATTTTTTTATAAAACCATTTTTTTATTGTGCGAAATATATGACATAAAATTTGACATTTTAACGACTTTAAGTGTACAATTCAATGGCATTAATTACATTCACAGTGTTATGCAATCATCACCACTATTTTTTTTTTTTTTTTTTTTTTTTAGATTTTATTCACAGAGAGAGACACAGTGAGAAAGGGAACACACGCAGGGGCAGAGGGCGAGGGAGAAGCAGACTCCCTGCTGAGCAAGGAGCCCGATGTGGGGCTCTATCTCAGGACCCTGGGATCTTGACCTGAGCCGAAGGCAGACGCTTAACGACTAAGCCACCCAGGCACCCCCATCACCACTATTTTAAAAACATTCTTGTCACCCCATACACAGAATCTGTAGCCATTAAGCAATAATACCCATTCCCCTTCTCTCAGTCCCTCGTAAGCTCTATGAATTTGCCTATTCTAGATATTTCATACCAGGGGGATCATACAATGTTTGTCCTTTTGTGTTTGGCTTATTCCATTTACTGTAATGTTTCTAAGGTTCATCCATGTTGAAGCATATATCAGAACTTTTTATGGCTGAATAATATTCCAGGAATATATGTAGTACATTTTGCTTATCAATTCACCTTTTGATGGACACTCTGTTATTTCCACCTTTTGGGCACTGTGAATAATGCTACAATGAACATTGTTAGTCAAGTATATATTTGAGTGCCAGTTTTCAATTCTTTTAACTATATACTCAGGAGTGCAATTGCTGGATCTTAGGGTAATTTTATGTTGAATCTTTTGAAGAACTGCTAGACTGTTTTCTATGTGGCTATACCATTTTACATTCATTCCAGTAATGTGCAAGTGTGCAAGTGTTCCAATTTCTCCACGTTTATAATTCCCAATTTTTTTAACAGTCATTCTAGTAGGTGTGGATTAGCTCATTGTGATATTGATTTGCGTTTCTCTAATCACCAATGATATTGAGCTTTTCATGTGCTTATCGGCCATTTGCATATCTTTGGAGAAATGTCAACTCAAGTTCTTTGCCCCCTTTTTTTTTTTTTTTTTATTTGAGGGAAAGACAGAGAGAGAGCAGAGGGAGGGGCAGAGGGAGAAGGGGAGAAAGAATCCTTAAGCGGACTCCCTGCTGAGCATGGAATCCATTGCGGGACTTGACCCCAGAACCCTGAAATCATTACCTGAGCTGAAATCAAGAGTCAGATGCTTAACTGACTGAGCCACACCAGCTGCCCCTTCTTTGCCCATTTTTAAAAACTGTATTGTTTGTTGTTATTGAGTTGAAGGTATTCTTTATATCTTCTGGATATTAAACCCTTCTCAGATATATTATTTGCAATTATTGTCTTCCATTTTGTAGGTCTTTTCACTTTCTTGGTATTATATCCTTTGATGAACGAAAATGTTTAATTTTTATGAAGTCCTATTATGTATTTTTTCTTTTGCATTTGTGCTTTTGGTGTCATATCTAAGAATTCATTGCCCAATCCAAGGTCACCAAAATTTATCTCTGTGTATTTCTCTAAGAGCTTCATGGTTTTACCTCTTACATTTAGGTGATTAATCCATTTTGAGTAAATTTATGTATATATTTTGAGGTAAAACTCCAACTTTATTCCTATAGATGTGGAAATCCTGTTGTCCCAGCACCATCTGTAGAAAAACTATTTTTTCCTTATCAAATGGATTTGACAGGCTTGTCAAAAGTCAGTTGACCACAGATGTTTATTTCTATTCCATTGGTCTATATGTCTTTATGTCAGTACCCACAATGTTTTGATCACTGTAGCTTTATAGGTTTTGAAACCAGAAGTATGAGTTCTCCAACTTTTTTTTTTTTTCAAGATGGTTTGGTTACTCTGGGCTCCTTGCAATTCCAAATAAATTGTGGAATTGGCTTTTCCATTTCTGCAAAACAGCAGTTGGAATTTTGATAAGAATTGCTTTGAACCTGTAGATCATTTGGGTAGTACTGACATCATAACAATATTAAGTCTTTCAATCCATGACCATGGGATGTCTTCCCATTTACTTGTGTCTTTTTGAATTTCTTTCAGCAATGTTTTACAGTTTCCAGTGCACAAGTCTTTCACCTCCTTAAAAAATTTATTCCTAGGTACTTTATTCTTTTGATGCTCTTGTAAATGGAATTGCTTTCTTAATTTCCTTTGTGGATTCTTCATTGCAGATATTTACAAACAAATAATTTCTGGGTGTTAATCTTGTACTCTGCAACTTGGTTGAACTTATTCATTAGCTCTAGTAGCTTTCTTACAAATTCTTTGGGATGTCTATATATAGAATCATACCATATGTGAATAAAGATAGTTTACTTCTTCCTTTCCTATTCTGAGTGCTTTTTCTTTTCTTGTCTTGTCTAATTACTCTTGCTAGAAATCCAGCACAATATTGAAGGGCAGTGGTGAAAATAGATATTCTTGTCTTACTTTTTATCTTAAAGGAAAGCTTTCAATCTTTCAAGATGAGTATGATGTAGACTATGGATTTTTTAAAACTGAGCTTTATTGTGTTGAATTTCCCTTCTGTTCCTAGTCTCTGCTGTTTTAATCATGAAAGTGTGTTAATTTTTTTTCAAATGATTTTTGGTATCAGTGGTTATCATGGGTCTTGTTTTATTAACTTCATTCTATTAATGTGGTATATTACATTGATTTTCTTATTTTTAATAACCTTAGCATCTCTAGGATAAACTCCACATAGTCATGGTATATAAACCATTTAATATGTTGTTGTATTTGTTTTGCTAGTATTTTGTTAAGGATTTTTGCATCTCTATACACCATAGATATTGTGTGTAGTTTTATTTCCTTGTGATGTCTTTATCTGATGTTGGTTTCAGGTAATGCTGGCCCTTCCGAATAAGTTAGGAAGTGTTTTCTCCTCTTCTATTTTTTGGAAGAGTTTGAGAAGAATTGATGTGAATTCTTTCAGTGTTTGATAGAATTTGCTAACGAAGTCATCTAGTCCTGGAGTATCTTTGTTGGGAGATTTTGCATTATTGATTTAATTTTTTATTGTTATGAGTCTGTTGAGATTTTCTCTTTACTCAAGTCAGGTTAGGTAATTTATATGTTTCTAGGAGCTTGGCATTTTCATCTAGGCTATCTAATTTGTTGATGTACAATTGTCCTAGTATTCTATAATTCTTTTTATGTAAGGTCATTCTTATCCATTTTTTTAAAGTGGCTTATTGAAGTCTCCAAGTGTTACTGTAGTACTGTCTATCTTTTCAGTTCTGTCCAGTGTTGCTTCATATATTTTGGGACACTGTTTGCTAGTATATATAAGTTCCAATTGATACTCTTTTGATGATATGACTGGTTTTAGAATGTTTTTAAATGTCACAAATTTAATTATCCTAATTGTTAACTGAATGAATTTGTTTTGAGTTCACTAGGTTCATTGTCACATCTATTTCACTGGTTTACAACCCAAACTATCATTGGTTTCTTTCTTACATCATAAAGTAAACCTGGTCTTTCATTTCTGTCCTCCTAAATGGAATCCAATTTTAAGGCTTAATACTCATCACCCACTTGAGTCTTATCAACTAATCAATATGCTAGTTTCTTTGTCAATAACATATACCAACCCCTTGGAGACTGCCCCCACAAACCAGCATTCTCAAATGCCACCTCATCAGATCACCAGCAAAGATATTTTTTCTCTATAGAGGTTAGTAAAGTGGGTCATAAACAATTTTATTTGCCCTTATGATTTGAATACTGACATAAAAATTAAGAGACCACAAAAACTATAATGCTTTCCAAAAGAATGTATAAGTTATCTATCTGCATAAATCATTCACAATTTTTTGTAGCATAACATTGTGAATACCTGTAAAGGCCAACAATAAATATTCTAAGTATATTATTGTAGCATAAATGCCAGTCAGTTGAAGTCCATGAAGTCTTTTTGAAAGAGTTGTTTTAAGCTATCTTTTTGTTGTTCTGCCTTTATAAGGAAAAGGAACATCAGGGGTGCCTGTTAAGCTAGGGAATAAGATATTGCATGACCCCTAGGAAGTATGAGATGTGCAAATGTCTAGAAGAAGAAAACAATAAAGTGGGTCTGACTCGCCCACTTGAATTAAGAAAATAAAATTGGGGCATTAAGAGTCATACATTATCATATTTAACAATTTAGATATAGAAATTTAATTGAATGTGATTGGAAACTTTATTTGAATATATTTCTGAGGGGAGTGGCTTAGAGAATGTTCACAGGGAGTCTCTAATCCCTAGAAAGACTCTTTTATTTCTAAGGGAAGATTTCAAAATCTCCAACCACCTTTATCAAACTCGTTCAATTGTGCAACCATTTGTTAAACATTTAATTTGTCCTGGGTCTGGTACTATCATTTGGTGATAAAGAAATAAATGACACAAATGTTCATATTTAGGTGGTAGGTAAATGTGTAGACATCTTGTGTTAGTCTGTTCAAGTTGCTCTAACAAAATACCATAAACTGAGTAGCTTATACACAGCAGAAATTTATTGCTCAAAGTTCTGAACACGGTTGCATTCAGGTGAATTCCTGATTCATAGGTGGCGCCTTGTCACTCTGCCCTCACATGGTAGAAGGGGTTAGGGATATCTCCAGGGTCTCTTTTATAAGGCACAAATCCGATTCAAGAAGGCTCCACCCTCATGATCTAAGTACTACCCAAAGGCCCACCAATTCCTAATATTATCTTGGGTTTTAAGATTGCAACATATTGATTAGGTGTGAGGAGAAACGCAAAGTGTAAGACCATAGCACACATATGTTTACACAAGAAGTGACATTGTTAGGGATTTAGAACCACAGCGGTGTGGAGGCACAGTACAAACCAACCCAATGACCACCCGAGCAAGAGAGATTTAAAAAAATATATAGCTCATCCCAATGGTGCTACTTAAAATTAGTAAAAGCGTTCTCAACAGAAACTTCGCAGGCCAGGAGAGAGTGGCATGATATATTCAAAGAGCTGAATGGGAAAAATCTTCAGCCAAGAATACTCTATCCAGCAAGGTTATCATTTAGAATAAAGGAGAGATAGAGTTTCCCAGATGAACAAAAACTAAAGAATTCATGACCACTAAAAGGAATAAGATTGAATAATGTCCCCAAATCATAATTCCATTTATGGAACCACAAGACTTTATGATCCTATTTTGAAACTACCCTCAGTACTTTGCCACATCTACTCAAATCACCTTCACTGAGCCTTGAACTTCATGTCCTCTTGTGTTATTTCTTAGAAATGTGTACCTTCCTCTAACTTGAAAGTCTTTTGAGATCAGGTATTTTGTCCTATTCAATTTTGGATCTTCTATGATGCTCAGAATAGTGCTTTGAATACACAAGTCAAGTCATATGTTTTCTGTGTAAAAATATTGCAATAGTAGCTAGAGAGAACTGACAAATGGCAAATTTGGAGTCAGCTCTAAGGATGGGGAAAAGTCTGTGATGAGATTAGGATAATATCTAACAAAGAGAAATTGAAATAAGATACAAAAAGTGCCAATAGAACCTGCATTTATTTTTAGATAAGCGTATTTATTTAACACATATTTGTAGAATTTTGTGCTTCTTAATCTTTTAAGTGATCAAGATAGAGTAGAGAATAGGTGACCTTTGAACATCTATGTGTTTATATTGATCAATTTAGTAAGTATCATAGAAAATTTTGTTCTTGGGCTAAGATGGCTCATATGTATAGTAGATAGATGCAGCAACAGCAAGTTCTAAAACAAGACATAGCATATGTACTATCAGCATAATAGACACACTGTGAGAAACAAAGAGAATAAGTAATTACAAATGATTATGTGTTTCTGAGTTTGGTATCCCAAAGTATGGTGATTAACACTGAGAGCAATGGAAAAGATGAGTGATATAAAGTGTTTCTTCCACTTTCTTGACATGCATCATATTGTGATTTATAGTAAGAAAAATATATTTGTTCTTTGTCTTAATTCTGGCACACAGCTCCTAAAATTTTTGGAATTTCCTAAGTGATGAGAGTGATCAAGTTATTTTTATGTTAATGAGGTGATTTTTGTCCCATAGCTGAGGAAGGAGGCTGATTACCAGGAGAACAAATCATGAGATTAGAGGATTGGAATTTTCTATCTCACCCACCCACCACACCCCTTGCCCCCCAACATCTGGGTAGTGAAAAGGGGCTGGAGGTTTAATCAATTGCTGATGATCAATGATTTAGTCAATCACACCTCTGTAATAAAGCCTTCATAAAAACCCAAAAGGATTGGGTTCAAAGAGTTTCCACGTTAATGAACACATGAAGATTTGGGGAGAGTGGTATGCTGAGAAAGGCATGGAAACTCTGTCCTTTCCCCATGTCTTGCCCTATGCATCTCTTCCATCCGGCTGTTCTTGAGTTACATCCTTTTATAGTAAACCAGTAGTCTAATGAATAAAATGATTTCCTTAGTTCTGTGAGCTCCTCTAGCAAATTAATCAAACCCAAGGAAGGGGTCATGGGAACCTCTGATCTACAGCAGGTTGGTCAGAAGTACAGATAATAACTTGGGCTTGTGATTGGTATCCTGAGTTTGAGGGAATTACTGGAACCTCCAATTTGTAGCCAGGAGGTCAGAAGCACAGGTGACACTCTGTACTGGGATTGTGACTGGTGTCTACAGGGAGAAGCAGTTTTATAGGACTGAACCTTTACCTGCGAAATCTGATGCTATCTTCAGGTAGATAGGATCAAGATTGAGTAGAGTTGTAGAGACCCCCAGTAGGTGTCCAGAGAATTGCTTGTTGGTATGGGAAACCTTCCCCCATTGGAACTGGTAACCAGAACCTATTTTAACATGTAAAATTTTGATTGGTAATAATAGCAATAAAAATTTGGAGTTTTGACACTGGGAATATGTATGTAACTATATATGATATAAAATAAAATTTAAACCACCGTTCTGGGGTACTTAACTATCCTTCTCTTGCTCTTCTCTAGGAAAAGAAATTTATTTTCTCTCCAAAAGCCACTGCAGTCTTCACACAATATTTCTGTTATACTATGATTAATTTATTCAAATTTCTTCCTAGATTCTCCTTTCAAAACTGCTTAATGCTCCCTTCTCTATGGTGGCTACCCTGACTGAACTAAAGGATTTGAGTCAAGTGAATTAAACCATACATCCTTGGCAGTTGTGAATAGCTAAAATTGGCTGTATATGTTTTCTATATATTTCAATGTTCTGTGGGTTTTTTCATATGTTTTTTACTTATTGTTTTTGTTAGTACTAATTTGTGTTTTACTCCATTAAATTAGGAAATAAATAAATTGCCATTGTAAAAGGTAAATAAATCTAAGTTGATTTTACTTTAAATGCTTGAAGAATAGGAATTTTTGCCAATAATTCAATGTTGGTGTCTTTTCAGTGCTCTGCTGTTTTTTTTCTAGTAACTCACTGACAAATGCTTGAATAAATAGCAGTCAAGAACTAGAATGATAATTTTACTTTATTTTTATTTTTAAAATATAATTTCCAATAATATGGGAAATTAAAATTTACAATGATTCTTATTTAGATGCAAATACATTATCATTTATATCTCTGATATTGTGATCCAAAAACTATTTTACTTGTTTACATGGTAAATGAAATCCATAATAACTAGATACCAACACTCTAATGTTGCTTTAGGCAGATTATTTGAAACAGTACAATTTAATCATTCTAAATTCCAGTTCTATGGTCCAATTGCCCTATTACTTTCCCTACTCTCTCTTATTCAAGAATGAATAACACAGTGTAGACAAACCCTTTTTTCAAAAGAGTATTTTCAACATTTTTTTAAATGACACTGGTCTCTACAACATTTCTCAAACTTAGTGGACATCAGAATTATCTCAGAAATAAATCTATTTTGGGTTTTCACTCCTGCTTTAGGAAATCTGTGGGGGAGGGGGCAGAGTATATCAATAGTTTGCATCTTCCATCCATCACTTAAATTGTAATTTACTCTTTCATGCGAAATTATTGAAAAATTGGTTGCAATTTTTAATTATATAAAGGTAATATTCTAATACACTAAGCAACCTCCAAATGCCAAAAAGTATTAAATTATTTTATCTCTAAAGATGCTTACTGCAATGCCTCCACCATTATTTTGAGCATTAGCTCACAAGAGAGGAATATAGAAGTAGATAGCATTAAAAATTTTCCAAAGGAAAAAATATCAAGTTAGTCACTATTATTGCATTCCCTAGAATTTCACATTTCCTCAGATCTCAAAATGTGGCAAAATGGTGATTAAGATAAGTCTTTGACACAAAGGAAGAGAATAAATCAACATTAGTAATTCAGAAAATATTTCAATGACAGTAATGACATTTACTTCATTAAAATGGTCAAATTATTCTCAATTTCTTTTAAATCAGTGAAGATATATGATGTCTCTATGTCAATAGTAATTCTGTTTATTATTTAATGCTCTGTATTTTTACAACCATAAAAGCCACCTCAAATGGTTGTATTTGAAAAGAAACATCTAGATGTTAAATCAATCAATTCTTTAATGCATCAAGTATACTGTATTTATATATTTAATTAGCATCCAAGGAAATCTACACAGATCAGTTCTTTCCAGACAGTCTTTGAAGTTAGAGGCAAGATAAAATACTGGATAATTAATCAATGTCCAATTGTTTTAGGTAAGTAGATAAGATAAATTTTTCTCTTTCCCCAGAGTTCTGGATATTTAAATTCTGAGTAATATCTTATTTCTACCATTACTATTTTTTTTTGTTTTTTCATCTTTTTGACATATCCTTCTTCTGTTCTATGGTGTAGATTTTAATGTGATATTCAACAGTTTAAATTTTTAACATAAGGTCTGTGAAATTATCTTTAAATTGTACTATTTACTCTGTGAGTTATAATTTACATATCTAACTGTATTCTTATATTTTTACCTCAAAATCTTTGACAATGATTTAATCACATGATTCTTTGTTTCTTCTCTTAGTTGGCTACATGATTCTTTCTTGGTGTTGACTGTAACTCTATTACTGTTACAGTCCTTAAAATTAATTATTTTACTATTGGTAATAATAATTCAATTTAACAATAACCAAAAAGGTATGCATAAGAGAAAGATTAAATGTACTAAATACAGTAGATGAAAAAAATGCCATTTACAAATATATGTAAAGGTCATGTAGAAATAGTAAATGAAAATAGATTTTGTTTATTGGATTAGAAGAGAAGCCCTAAGCAGGGAAAACAGGTAGGGAATTGGATCTATGAAGTTAAGTACTGTATATAAATATAGAGACCAAGGCAGTGAATATGGACAGGAAGAGGAGGTATATTAAAATAATTGAAGACTGGATCTGTAGGATGGATTTGCTGACTTTATATGGAATCTGAGGACAGGTATAGAGTAGAAAATTGTCAAAAGTTCTTAATGGGGAAATTAGTGAATAAGGAAAAGAGCATGACAATGAACTTATGAGAGGTTCTTCTAGACCCAAGATATATTCAGTAAATGAGACACATAACACTTAAGTTTTGATAAGATAGTCTATTTTTTTGTTTCTTTTTAAATTTTTTTTTAAGTTTTTACTTCAATTCCCGTTAGTCAACATACCGTGCTACATTAGCTTCAGGCGTACAGCACAGTGACTCAGCATCTCCATACATCACCCTGTGGTTGTCCCAAGTGTACTATTAATCCCCATCACCCACTCAATCTATCCCCACACACCCACCCCACCCCCTGGCAACCATCAATTTGTTCTCCATAGTTAAGAGTCTGTTCTTGATTTGTCTCTCTTATTTTTTTCTCTTTGCTTGTTTGTTTTGCTTCTTAAATTCCACATATGAGTGAAATCATATGGTATTTGTCTTTCTCTGACTTACTTTGCTTAGCATTATACTCTCTAGCTCCATCCATGTTGTTGCAAATGGCAAGATTTCATTCCTTTTTATGGCTGAGTAATATTCCATTGTGTATATATATACCACCTCTTCTTTATCCATTCATCTATCGATGAACACAGGCCGTTTCCATATCTTGGCAATTGTAAATAATGCTGCTATAAATATAGGGGTGCTTGTATCCCTTTGAATTAATGTTCTCACACTCTTTGGATAAATACCCAGTAGTGCAACTGCTGGATCATAAGCTAGTTCCATTTTCAACTTTTCAAGGAACCTCCATACTGTTTTCCATAGTGGCTACACCAGTTTGCATTCCCACCAATAGTGGATGAGTGTCTAGGATAGTCAATTCTGAATTGTCTAGAGACTAAACCAGCTATGAAAGAACATAAAGAAATAGGTTTAATTTCCAAAGAGGAACAACATAATAATATAGGATACCTTGATGTGGAGACAATAAGCAGAGGGCATGCTAAAATTGAAATAACAATGAACTTTACATGTGCATCTGTGTCTTCTAGAGTTTTTTTCTCATGCTTAGTCAGACAGATACCAATAGATATTTTCTACTTGTAAATTTTGTTTAATCTTACCCGTATTTCCTTTCTTAAACTGCCAAAGCCTGGTGCCCTAGAATGAGGAAAATTAAAGTCAGGCTGAATCAAATGCCCTAATTTAGAACCCCCAGTGTAGTATCATCAGTCTCTATTCAAAACTAATTATATTTGGCTATTGGTTATTTGATTGATTTTTCCAGAGTATTAAAAAAATCACTTACATAGTGAAAATATAACTCAAGACTTCTGACCCTTGAATGCAACCACTAGAGTACATGCTGATGACCTTTTTATGACACCATAGAAATAATTTATAAAGTTTTAAAAACCATAGTCTAGTATTTGGGGTTTAGAGCCAGGAGACATGTATATTAGAGAGGTAGCTATTTCATCCAACAAATATAAATTGATTTTAGTTGTAAGTGTGGTCTAATTCACTTAGCTTAAATTATTTAAGCATCATTTATAAGTGTATTCAGTACTAAATTACAGTTGAAATGTTTGTCTTCAAAAATAGAATGTTTCATTGTATAGGAGATGGAAACCTGGATTCACTATGAAAAACTGACACAGCATTATTTTTTCTAGTTTGGTTGTAAAATTTTAGTTAGCATGAGGAAGCTGACATATTTTAGAGGACAGATATTTAAAGTTCTACAATCCCTAACATAATTCTTTAATATTGTATTTGCTTCATGTGGTACAATAATATATTTATATACTTACTGATACAGTGTGTTGAGCCTTATTCTCATTGGTATACTCACAGGTCTTGATAGAAATGTCGAGCAAGCAAGTGTATTTTAAATGTTGTTTCATCACCTTTGAATAATCCCTCAAATGTAACCAGGTGGCACATCTGTAAGGTTCTTGCCAATACTCTGTGGCAACTCAGAAAATCCTTTATGTGAGGACATGCAATGGCCGCAGTCTATTTATTTATTTATTTATTTATTTATTTATTTATTTTTTATTTATTTATTTATTTTTTTTAAGAATTTTTATTTATTTGAGAGAGAGAGAGAGTGAGAGAGAGAGAGCCCAAGAGGGGGTAGGGTTAGAGGGAGAAGCAGACTCCCCGCTGAGCAGGGAGCCCGATGCGGGACTCGATCCCGGGACTCCGGGATCATGACCTGAGCCGAAGGCAGTCGCTTAACCAACTGAGCCACCCAGGCGCCCCTGGCCGCAGTCTATTTAAAGTATGCAGTTGGAACTGCACAGATCGAGGCTGTGTTTTTCATAATACTTTACGTGAGATTGAGACTATTTTAATTGTCTATCTGCAAGAATGGGGATGAATGGATCGAATGGAGATCAAGCCGTCTTTTGTTGCCACTGCTATCTGTTCAGAAGACTAAATCCACTCAAGAAGTAGGAGATAGTATCAGCACCAACAAGTAAGAAGTTTGCTTCCATGGCGTTACAGAGACTGCTTTTAATTAGATCGAACACCACTTGTATATAGATTAGATCCTAGTGGTTGGGTGAACTGAACTGATTAGTCACCAAATATTAAGCAGTCAGTTCAGGCAAACAGCTGTTATGTAAATTTAAAAGTATTAAACTATTTATAATTAGCCACAGACAGAATGCATGGAGGTGAGTAGACCTGCATGTACAGAACTCTTTCTGGACTCTCTTAGAGAATGTTTTCCAGATTGAATAAACTTCAAATAAAAATCCAAACCAAAAATCACACCACATAAATATCTGAAAGTGTTTGAAAGTTCAAAGTTGCTAACTGAAAAGCTTAAGAGGAAAGGAAAAGCTTAATTCATTAATTATTATACTCTTAAAAAAAAAATAAACATTTATTTTCTCCCATTTGGAGGGCTTGTGACCACTACATTTTAAGAGGGCAGGTAATTTACTAATTTAAAATGTAAGTAATAATCCATATAAATGTGTGCATAACATGAAGTAGAAAGTCAACAAATACTTGTTGAATGAATAAATAAAATTAATATGAAGAAAAAATATTTTTCAAACATTCTAAAGTAAGCCATCAAAATCATATGGGAATAATATAATTTGTTTGCACGTTTCTTTGTTTTGTTTTACCATTAAAACAATTTTTCTCCCTAAATACTTACCTTAATTGGGTGTTTACTTAAGGACCAATTTAGAAAAAAATCGACTATTGGGATGCTTTTTATAACTTACATAACATAATAGGATAATCTGATTTTATTTAAGGAAATTGATCAGATTCTTGGTGAGATTTATTAGTTAATCTATGCAATGAAAATCTTCATTGTATTTATAAATATAGACCCATACACTTGGTTATAATTTCACATTATTGTATTGAAACCAGGTGCAAATAGAAGAATGTACCAAGTCTGTTTTCGAAGCACCAGCATCCTTTTTCCCTGCAGTTGGATTCTTATATTAACACTATTCTAAATCAGTAAAACAGAATTACTCTGAAGAATAAAGAGATAAAAAGTAACCTATAACAGGGAAAGCAAGATATCCAAAGGTGAACATTATATTATCCCAACAAGACAGTAGTGATATTTCTGGATAAGGGAAGCATCCTACCACACCTGTGTCTCTCTGGTGGCTTTGCTAACCTGTCGCACCTGAGAGACACTTTCACCCTTCAGAACTTCCGGGGTGGTGGCCTAAACACCAGCCTAGTCCCCACCCCACCACTGGAAAGAAGTCCATGGTAGCCTGGATAGCTCCAAACCAGGCCCTCTCTTCAGTTTTATCCCCTCCTTTCCTGGAGCTGTGAGAAGCAGAGAATAAATTTTTTATCACCTTCATAAACTTCTATCTATAACATGTGTGTATATTATATGTATTAATAATAGCATATATCAACAAAGCATATTTTCCTTTTATTTTACACAATGTAACACCCTGTTCACTTCACTTCATAGATCAGTGAATCACACATATTTCTGTTTTCTCTGTTACAGTACTCTTTGAAAATATGATATAAAATAATGCAGAATCAGTTTTTTTAAAAAATAAATAGATCATAATTAATCACACTGTACCCTTACCTATTGTATTAGGTGTTTTCTTTTCTTTTCTTTTTGAATAGTATAAACACAACTGTGAGAAATTCCTACAGGTACTTCTAGCAGTCAGTGGTTATTGCCATTTTGAAGATTCTTGATGCATATGACAAAATGGCATTGAGAAGAGTTGGACTAAGTTATCAATCCACCAATAGTGCCTGGAATCATGTTTCTTACCAAACCCTCATTAAAATGGGGAATTACCATTAAAGAAAATAAAGTCTTTGATTGAATTCTAGCCTTGAAAAAATATTGTAATTATGTGGGTAAATCCTCAAGTAATAATGAATTTGGTCATTTTTACATGTTTATTAGTCTATATACATTCCCACAGTTTTATTGCGACAAAAATTTTTTTGCATTGATTTTAGGGACTTTAAACATAATATCAATAACTCATTGTCATGAATATTGACCTATTTCTTGAGCTTGTCATTTGACTTATACTTTCATATGATAAATTGCAAACATCTGATTTATATGTAGTTAAGTATATTAATTAATTTCTGGGAAGTTCTTTGTTTTTATGCTTAGAAAGTTCTTCACTTTCTTGATAATAAATATTCATCAATATTTCCTTTAAATTGCTGTATCATTTAGAAATTTATTTTTCCTTTTAACTTTCTGTTCTGTCTGAAATATATATTTGTCATATGGTATATGCTAGATGAGTGTATTTTTGATTTTTCAAATTTTAAAATTTTCTCATTTGCACCAATTGTTAATTCCTCCATTCTTTAGTGCTTTTCCCCATTACGTTTCAGAAGCCAAATACTGTACAGAAACATTGACATACACACACAGCCTGTTTCTACACATTTGATTCTGTTGTATCAACTTGACTGTCATGCCAATTTTCATATTTTGGGGGCACATTATTTAACTTTATACTACATGTTTAAATGCAAATTTTTCTAGAACTCTTTTTATTTTATGCATTTATTTGCCAAAAGTGTCTTGTATTTTTCTTTTTTTTTTTTTTTTTTTTTTTTTAGTGTCTTGTATTTTTCTTAATGAATCAATAAAAGAATTAAGGAAGAAATAACATTTTTATACATTTGAGCCTTCCAAACCAGGAATATAATGTGATTTCTTCAAGTCTTCTCTTTTGTCTTTGAGTTAAGATTTATAATTTTTGTCCTGTGATTTTGTACATTTCTTAGTGAATTTAAGAGTAACCTTCAAAAGTGAAAAGGATATTATTTTTTTTATTTTTTCTGAATTATCTGATACTTGAATTGCAAGGTAATTTCTGCAAGTGTCCCTTTCAGTTGCATGGCACTGAATGGTGGAGCAATATCACAGAGCTTTTCAGATATCTCAGGAATCCAGCATATTTGTAAACACATCTCATCATTCATTACTTGTGTGACCTTGAGCAAGAAACTTAAGCTCTTTTTACCTCTGTTTTCTTACCTATCACATAGAGTTATTAGCAGAAAAATTTCTTCAGGTTTCTTGTAAAATATAAATAAGTTAATAACACTAGAATACTTAAAACAGTGCTAAACAATTGGAAGTGTTCAATTATAAATCTCTATTTCGTTTAGGTGCTCAAGTGTAAGATGTTAGCTGTTATTTGTAGCATTATATCTTACTGCTAAAATATAATAAGAATATTGATATGATTACTATGATGAAGAAAAGGAGCTGTAATGCAGTCAATGTGTTTAGTCAAATTAATTAATGAGTCATCTAGACATCAAATACAATGAGCCATCCAGAAGTGTATCACTCCTGTCAAAACAAGCAATAGCATCATTTGATTCTGGAAACAGGATCTATGACAGCTGAAGGAGCACAAACTCTAGTGACAATTATTTTAGTACAGTTAAAAAGTTTGTTCATCAGTATTATAATGACTTTCTGACTATTATATTTTTATGCTATTATTTAAAGCAAATTACATGAGTTCTTGGTAATACATCAATTTAGTAAAACTAATGTTTTATCTTCATAGATCTTATTTTATTAAAAAATAACATTTTGAATAGTGACACAAACAACTAAACTTTGAGGTAAATGAACTGGCATTTATTACTCTATTCATAAAAAATCAATAATAAAATATTCATTCCTGATTCTGGAAAAATAGTGGACTAAGAAAATTTGTAAATTTTTGGCTAAAAAGACCTAGACTTGCTGAACCAAATAGCAATAAAATAAAAAGTCAGTAAAAATAAATGTCCACCTATATTTCTATATCTCACTGAGTTAACATTGTAAGCTCAATATAAGAGTAAAGACCTTTTTTTTCAGGAAAAGAAATTTCATAAGTTTTACATCCATAAAAAAGTGAATTGAATCCTGATGATTAAGAGAAATGCTTGAAGCAATATTGCACAAATAAATTGCTAAATCTATGAGTAAATCTGAGCAAACACAAACTGTGGAAAACAGTAATGATAATAATTACCTATTTGGGAGTAAATAAATATAATAAATAAGATAGGATTGGGTTGATTAAAATTAAAGCATTCAAACTCTACATTATTCAGAAGGAGGCTAGAAGAGACAATGATTAAATTCTGAAATTTCCAAAGTCAAAAATAATTGTGAAAGTGTAAACATATTGTTACAAATATAAATACACAAAGTTTAATTGCTAATGCAGGAGAGGAAATAATAAAAAATGAAGCAAACATAATAAATAAAATAGCAGGCAGGTGAGTATATATAGTAATACATGTTAGTTATATATTCATAATATACAGGAATATATATTACTCATTATATTTAGAAATAAAGGATAGAATAGAGAATAAAAATATCAAATGCGTAAAATTATATATATGTGTGTGAATCAGTGTGTGTGTCTACAAACCAGTATGTATTTATATGTGTGTGCAAATTGGTGACAAAGAGAATTACTTAGATTATTTCTATGATTTCACAGAAAGATAAAACTGTACTGAAACTATATATCCCTCAAATAAAATGTTAATGTCATAAAGCAAACAATTCAACATTGACAAATGGAAACTGAAAGTCAGATTTGAAGATTTTAATAAAAACTATCTATGGGGTGCCTGGGTGGCTCAGTCAGTTAAGCATCCGACTCTTGATCTCAGCTCAGGTCTTGATCTCAGGGTTAAGATTTCAAGCCCTGCGCTGGGCTATATGCTGGGCATGGAGCTTACTTAACAAAAACAAACAAACAAACAAACAGACAAATAAATAATAGAAACTATCTACAACAAATAGATAAAATTGACAAAATTGAACAATGACACAAAATATTATTTTAAAGATTTATTTATTTTTTAGAGAGAGAGCAGGGGGAGGGACAGAGGGAGAGAGGGGCAGATCAGACTCCCCACTGAGCATGGAGCCAGATGTGGGGCACGATCTCATTACCCTGAAATCATGACCTGAGCCAATATCAAGAGTCGGACACTTAACCAATTGAGCCACCCAAGCGCCCAGATACAAAATATTTTAATAATGTAATTAACAAATCTGATCTAAAGGACGTATACAGAATTTTGGTTTAAAAAATTAAGTAAACACTTTTCTTTAACCATGCATGAAATATTTATAAACACTGACCATGTATTGAGTTGCAAAAGAAACTCAGCACAGACTAAATGACTGAGTTCACACCAAATATGATCTCTTTCTCAATGGATTATTAGAAGTCAATAATGAAGAGAGAAGATTTAATGTCTTACTTTCATGAATTTAAAAATGTACTGCAAAATAATATATTGAAGAAAAAATTTCATGTGAAAAAGACACCTGAATACATGAACATAGCATTACATACTTCTAGGATGTAACTAAAATGGCATTTAGAAGGTAATTTATAAATATAGATTCATATATTAGAAAGGGAGAAAGATTGAGTATTAATGTGTAGCAACTCAAAAAGCTGCAAAAGAATAAGATGATAATTTGATAGGTATGGAGGGAAATTAATATATGTGATTGTTGAACTTAGAGTAAAAATAAAAGAAAATATAGGTGACAAGAAAAACCAAAACCATTTCTTCATAAATGGAATTAAACAGAAAAATCTCATCTGGGATGATTGATTAAGAAAGATAAAGTTACAAATAGTATATAGAATATTAGAAATTTTAAATAAGTAATATCATAAACCAATTGTATGATATTAAGTTATATGTTTTTGTTAGTTACATAATAATACGTTATATGTCACATATCTCACTTAAAAAAGAAAAAAAAAACAATTAAAATCCTAAAGGAAAGACAACTGTTCCAGAAAGCTGCAATTATCTAAATTGATTTGATAACAAAAGAAAAACAAAACAGACCAGTAAGTATTCACACAGATGAACTGCACATGATTTTTTAAGAGAATGCTACCAAACTTCAGAAACAGATAATCCATACAATACAAATTGTACCGAATGATTAGACAAGAAGGAATTCATTCACTTGCTTTATGTTAAGAATAATATTAGGAACAAAGAAAAGGAGAATGAAACTGTACAAGAAGAGAACTATAGACCTATTACCACTATAAATACTGAGATCACGAAAACCTAAACAGACATCATCCTTAAATCAAAACCTCGCATGCACACACACAGATACCCACCCCTGCCTTTTGTAATAAACAATGTGCTGGAAATTGCAGTCAGTAGCACCAAGGCAAGGAAAATAAAGGGACAAAAACAACACTTTCTTTGAACGGACACATCCATCAAGAAAACTCAACATGTTCTATAGGCACATTATTTCAACTAATAATAAGGTCCAGGAAGTTTGTTGCTTATAAGAACAATAGCACAAAACAAAAGTGATCAAATACATTCATTGGTAAGATCCATACTGTCGTTGTGTTCTGGTGTTATAAAAATCCCAAGAAAGGATTCTGTTGTAGTTCTTTAATCTTTAAATAAATGGTGATTTATTTAAATATCTTTCTTTATATTTTTGTATTATTATTTATGACATTGTTCGGTTTAGATTGTAATGCTCTCATTTTTCAAACAAAATATGCCATGTTTAATGTCATGAAAAATAAAACTTAAGCTAGAGTGTATATTTTTTAAGTAAACCATGAAAATTGGCAACATCTGTTATTGATCCTTTATAAAATATATTTATACTTGTAAATTTTTCCATGATAATGTCATAATTTTGTTTATTAAGCATGCCAATAATAATATTGAGCTAAAATTTATTTAATTGTGTTAATCTTAAATCTTACATTCTTTCCATCCTTAAAATGAATTTGAAACATTAAAATCTCACCAGTTTCTTTAATGTGGTAAAAAGAACACATAACATAAAATTTATCTTCTTATCTACAGAAGAGTAGTATTAACTACAGACACACTGTTTGTAATGAAATCTCATTAGTTTTACAGTCTTACAGGCTATTTTTTTCTCATCAAATTTACATATTTATGGCTACAATGAAATCATATTAATGTTCCTCTTTGAATATGTCCCTTTGCTTATGTCATTTTTTAAAAAGTTTCCTCCATTTGATTTGAAAACTACTTTGACTTCGTTTTCCCAGTAAAATGGGTAAACAGCAAAATATATGTATGAATAACATATTATTTAAAATATCTCATCTAAATATACCCATAGACTCAACAACTCTATATAAAGAAATGCATCATATCAGCAATCAATCAATAAAAATGAAAAACATTACCTCAGATATAAGATTGTAGCAAATGTACAAGTTACAAAATATAATGTATTTAGGTTAGGGAGAATATTGTCTGTCTTCCATATATAGGTTTATATTAATATTTATACTCTTATATCAGCAATAAAAACTAAAAATCTGTATTATAATTTTTCTGGCCAGGTCAATTTGATGTTCATTGTTTCCCATACAAGTGACTTTGATAGTCTGTAAAAACAAGTCTTAATTTCATTATTTATCATATGAAATCCTTCCCAAACACCTCTATTCTAGGGGATTCTTTTTTTTTTTTTTTAAAGATTTATTTTATTTATTTGAGAGAGAGAGAGAGCATGAGGGGGGGAGGGTCCGAGGGAGAAGCAGACTTCCCGCCGAGCAGGGAACCTGATGTGGGACTCGATCCCGGGACTCCAGGATCATGACCTGAGCCGAAGGGAGTCGCTTAACCAACTGAGCCACCCAGGCGCCCTATTCTAGGGGATTCTAAAAAGTCTTTGTTCTTTTGGCTACAGATACATGTACTTATAGATATGAAAACCAAAATCTAAAATAGTCTCTGAATATTGATATTTTCAAGACAGCTCTAGTTAACTCAGACCCACAGGAAGAATGGCAGGCGGTTCTACACTAGTACTTGCAGGTAATTCTAACATTGAGGAAGAAAGCAAAAGCACTTCTCTCTACCATCACTAAGCTGATTAAACTAACCTTAGTACCTAGGGGCCTGCTGAACTGGTTTGTGGTGACGGTGGTGGTTGGTGGAGATGGGCTTATGTAGTGCCATGATCCACTCTCACTGGGCTGCTGTTTGCTCTTACAACTGGTACCCACTTCATATACCATACAGCCTGACCGTTCACATTGGGAATGCAGCCTGGCCTGGAAATGACCAGATAACGGACGGTGGAGAGCACTGAGTTCAAACTCTAAGACAAGTATTTGGTATTTTGATTCTGTGTCTTTTGACAAGTAATTTAAACTCTGAACCCTATTTTTATTACAGTAAACTGAATAATAATGACTACTTTCAAAGATTATCCTATGGATTAACTAAGATAATGTATGAAGCTATTGTGTATTTTTGAAATGGGAGGAATGGCTGTAAGAACTTCAAACTATTTACTACCGGATCCCCAAAGTAGTGATTGAGAGAAACATTCAGAAAGAAGTAAAATAGTATGCCTATTCCTTTTATTTTACTTATATAAAATATTCCTAGATGTAATTTCTTAGTTTTCAAGCATGATTCTTTCTATATTCACAAAAAAAATTAGATAAACCAAGGTAAAAGTTGGGGGAGATAATCTCTTATTAAAAAATAAACCTTCCAGGGCGCCTGGGTGGCTCAGTTGTTAAGCATCTGCCTTCGGCTCAGGTCATGATCCCAGGGTCCTGAGATCGAGCCCCGCATGGGGCTCCCTGCTCCGTGGGAAGCCTGCTTCTCCCTCTCCCTCTCCCCCTGCTTGTGTTCCCTCTCTGGCTGTGTCTCTGTCAAATAAATAAATAAAATCTTTAAAAAAAAAAGTTAAAAAGAAAAAAACCTTCCTTGGGGTGCCTGGGTGGCTCAGGTTAAGCAGCCAACTGTCGATTGCAGCTCAGGTCATGATCTCGGGGTCATGAAATCGAGCCCCACGTGAGGCTCTGCTCAGCCAGGAGTCTGCTTGAGATTCTCTCTCCTTCCCCTCTGCCCCAGCCCCGCCATTCATCTACTCATGCTCTCTCTCTTTCCCTTTCTAAAAAAAAAAGAAAAGAAAAGAAAAGAAAAAGAAAAAAGATAAACCTACCAGCAGTTCTAACTTTTAAACAACTCAAATATAAGTATCTGATGTGTATAAACAATGCCTGTGTGTGCATTAACTCATTGTATTTTCATGTCTAACTGTGAATGATCTACAATATTAATGTAGAAATAGTTTGAGATCAAAATAGGGAATTGTGATGGAAATAGAGAAAAAACTGATGGTCTAAAATGTCTTTCAATTGTTATAGTTTTTCTCATGAATTACATCACAAATTATAATTTGAAAACAACCAGAAATTCCCTGGAATGTTGAGAAAAAGGAATTTTCATGGTTTTGTATCTTCACTCCAGATTTTTTGGAAGATGGGACCATGTTTTGGTTTGAAATGAGTTTATTTACCTTTATGTGGTATCCTGGTAAGATAGTATTCCTCTCAAAAATGTTGCCTACAGCATTAACTGCTCTCTTCATGCCTTTGAAATTTTTTATTGAAAGAAAATTGGCATAAGTGAGCAAATTAGTATTGTATGGCAATTTTCAGTCTATAAAGCACATAAAAATAGAGGTGAATCAAGTAAATTTCCGGAGGAAATTATGGGAATAGAATTTTCCTGTTAAATGTGGCAGTGAATTATCTAATGATGTCCATTAACAATCAGCTGATTAGTACATTGTCCCTATAATGACAGGTCTCTAATCAACAGGCACATTTAGTGTCAGTATTGGTCAAGTCAGGGAATAAAGAGGAAGGACGTAACTACTTTGATCTTTTCAAGATCAACAGGCATTTGATAGGCTTTAATCATTTTGGTGATAGCAGGTATCTTTTAATTGAATGGACCCTTAAAAATAGTACAGAATCAATAAAATAAGATGAAGTCAGAGAGGGAGACAAACTATAAGAGACTCTTAACTATAGGAAACAAACTGAGGGTTGCTGGAAGGGAGGTAGGTGGGGGGATGAGGTAACTGGGTGATGGGCATTAAGGAGGGCATGTGATGTAATGAACAACTGGGTGTTCTATGCAACTGATGAATCACTAAACTCTACCTCTGAAACTAATAATACACTATATGTTAATTAATTGAATTTAAATTTTAAAAAATTTTAAAAAATAGGACAGAGTCTTCAATTTAGATATATCTTAGAGTCTTTCAGATGGCATTCTGTTATATACGCAAGAAAGCTGATATTTTTATTGAAGAAAACACGATAAAACTTATAGAAGAAAATAGCAAAAAAATGGAAAAATATAAAAGGAAGAAAATTATTTAATTGAATGAAAACAATACACAAAGAAAAATCTAGAGTTTCCTGTCTTTTTGTGGTATTCAAGATTTTACTTTTGAGCATTTTATTTAGTATTAGCATCTTGTCTATGGGATTTCAATTTACTTTGTATCTTACAGGAACATGTCTTTTTTTCTTTTTAAATAAATTACTTGTGACTGCATAATAGGGGCACAAATTAATTTTTAAAGGAAAATGTTGTCTTTGCTTAAAATGGAACATAATTAGCTGCAGAAAAACGGTTTTCTTTTTAAAACCAGAAAGGCCAGTGCTGCTGCAGTTGTAGGCTCTATTGATTATTCCTGTTTGGAACAGTGATCATTAGTAAATGTTTTGGCCCAGAGATTCAAATTATAAAGCTTGGTGCTGAGCAATCAGGCATGATTTACTATGGAAGGCAACAAGGGATGAGGTTTTCTACAGTGTGGCAGATGGAGATTGGAAAACCATTACAGTAAAGAAATGCAGAAATGTAGCTTCTTATGATAATCATAACTTGCCTACAGCTCCATTCTGTGATAATGATAGAAATTCCATGATTATTACCTTTCAGTCTTTCAAACAAATATTTTCTTTCTATGAAACTTTCTATCTGCATTCATACATGTGAATACACATGTATCTAAAAAAATCTCTGTATCTATACAACCTCAGGTATATAAGTAGCACATTTAAGGACTTTTTTTTTAAATTTTGCTGATCAATCTTCCTTGTTTATTATAACAAAATCAAATATGTTAGTAATTCAAAATGGGAAGTTGAAGATGCCATGTACAGATTAAATCTTTTCACAAGTATTCCTCTT
Source organism: Phoca vitulina (assembly GCF_004348235.1). Classification (NCBI taxonomy): domain Eukaryota; kingdom Metazoa; phylum Chordata; class Mammalia; order Carnivora; family Phocidae; genus Phoca; species Phoca vitulina. The sequence goes on from NW_022589710.1 coordinate 17,094,505, forward strand.
TCATCATCAGAAAGAAAAGCATATTTGTTAAAGATTGATTGATTGATTGATTGATTGATTTGAGAGTTGTGGGAGGGCAGAGGGAGAGAATCTTCAAACGGACTCCCTTCTCAGTCCGGATTCCCAACATCTTCATCCGCTGGCGCCAGGCTCTACCTCATGACCCATGAGATCATGACCTGTGCCAAAACCAAGAGTTGGATGTTTAACCTACTGAGCCCCACCCAGGCACCCTGGGAAGCATATCAATTTTGTTACTACTATTCCAAGTCTAATAATAAACATAGCAATAAGACCCACAAATAGAACACATATTATAAGCAGTATTTAAAGCTTTAGGTAATTTATATTTTTGGATGTAAATCATGACTCCTCAAAAGGAAATTATTTTGAGGTGTTGCAGATCTAATTAAATGCTTTTAAAATAAGTCTGTACATCTTTTTCTGTACTTTTTTCTATTCTCATATATTCTGAGAGTATTGCTGAGTAATGGAAGCAATGATTTAAATAGATGCAAAAGTAAGGGCTTCTTGGTGGTAAGATTCTCAGGAAGGTCACAAAGAGAAGAGTGTGAGTGATCCATAAACCTGGACATGAAGGGGCGCCTGGGTGGCTCAGTTGGTTAAGCAACTGCCTTCGGCTCAGGTCATGATCCTGGAGTCCCAGGATCGAGTCCCGCATCGGACTCCCTGCTCAGCGGGGAGTCTGCTTCTCCCTCTGATCCTCCCCCTCTCATGCTCTCTGTCTCCCATTCTCTCTCTCAGATAAATAAATAAAAAAAAAAAAAAAAAGAAAACCTGGACATGAATTCCATGATGGAAAAGGTAAACTCCAGGAGATTCCTGAGTGATAGTGGTGCTGGGTAAAAGGAAGTATAGTGGTCAAAAAATGTATTTCAGGATAAACCTTCTATTGATTGCCTTACATTTTATTTACTGCCATTTGTTTCCTATTTAGAAAACATAACTATGACAACAAAGAGACACATTCTTTTACTTTGTTCTCTGGCTTTTATGGTTTTCACCCCAGAATCTCACCTCTCTGAAATTCTCTGTGAGAAAGCTTGAAGTTTCATCAAACTCCTGTTAGATCAGTACAGAGCAGCTTATTTGTTCCTGATTGTAACTCACGGAAGCCCCCAACTTGTGTAGCTCGGACTTACAGGGTGACTTGCACTTGAGGCTACTGAGTGCAAACATGTGATTTGGTGACTGGATAAAATATCCCTCCCTTTCAAACCTGATAAGCAAGAACCTCAACCATGAGGTTTAGAGGATTTTTAGCATAAAAACTATGAAGGTAGAGACAGTGTTCTTATTTATTTTTTTAATCAAAAGGGCATCCCAGAAACATATGCTAGAAAATATATGATTTCTTAGTTGTGAGAGAAAGATCATTAATAAATGTCCAGACTGTCAAATGTGGCTATTATGTAACAAAAGAACCTCCATGATGCACACAGGAAAAGCAGCTTCATTCAGTCTTAGGTCAGTCTCATCAGGATCATAAAATGTCTCTCATTTGAACCTTTCATGTTGAAAACTCAGAAGTGTCACTATTTCTTTTTTCAAGGTTGAACGGAAGAATGGGGGGTTTGACCTCTGAGTGGGAGAGGTTGGCAAAGGGGTATAGGACTGCCTAGAAAAGTTTCTAGAAATCAGATTTTCAATTGTGAGTTTTATTTGCCTCACTGGGTCATTGGATTAAAATGAGAATGCATTGTATATTTCAGTTAATATACAGCATGACACACAATGTTACTTAATACGTGTTTTCTTCTAACTTCCGATAATCTCTCCTTTTCTTCCTCCAACTCAAATGTTTGCAAAACCCTGTTAAGGAAGATAAGCATTTGCATATGACCAAGGGAACATCTATATATGACCTAACAATATTAAAGTTAAGGCAACTTTGCCTCATCAGGTCTTACCCATTCCCCAACCCCTCTCAATCTTCCCTCTGATTACACACATACACCACAACTTGATTGAGTACTCTATGGCATCGTTCTTATCTTATTAAAATCACTTACTATGTACCAAATATCTTCAAATAATTATTGTACATTGATTAAATTGATCCACTCTGGGAGCCAAATGTGATGGTATTGCTCTCAGACAATATAATTTAGAGCCTAAAGATTAAGAAATTAATTTTGGGCAGCACGTTTATATCCATAGCATTTGTTTTCTTTTATTTAAAAGTAATTATTGCTCTACTATACATGAGAAAATAATTCAATAAGATATTTGAACCAATGAGCATAGAGATGCAGCTAAAGAGGCATAGAAATAGAGTTAGAAAGAAGGGGAGATTTAGGTATCAGGTTTGCTAACCTGAGGAATAAACTGAAATAATTGGTTGAAACTGACATATCAGTCTCTTAATTGGATGTGATTTGGATTTGTAGGTAATACTTTGTGTTCCAGAGAGAAGACACTTTTTTCCTTTTTTTTTTTCGTCTGGAGACTGGCAATAGTTCCTGGAAACATGGGAGGAGGTAACAAATCTTACAGAGTTATGATTCTCCACAGAAGAACTATGCTAGATGTTACCTTCTCCTTCACCTTCTTCTTTGTATTGTGTACAAATCCAAATCACATCCAATTAGGAGAATTATGTGTCAATTTCAGCCAAATATTTCACATCTACATATTTATAGGGCTACCTTAGGGCTGAAATCTCTCACTGAACAAGACTAAACATTTTTAACAGCATGATCCCAGCATCAAAACACTGGAAAACTGGGTCTCCCTCTTTTTAGGGTACATCTAAGAATTTTTGGTTAGTGTAAATACACATAAATGGACTTCTGAAAATAAGACAACGGGCAACTATCAAGAAAGCGGATTTACTATTGAAAATTATGTAATAATTAGTGTTCTTAAATTTGGCATTTTGAATCCATCTCAGTTTGAACTCTACCTCTCCTCCCATCTTCTGCTCATCTCTTCTCAGGATACATTGAGTGCTCTCGACATTTACAGAATCCCTAAAAGGTTCATATGGATTGTATTTAACATCAAAATAATTTTCTCTCTAGAACTATATTTAATGAAATGCCTAACCCAACTCTCTACAACTCATTTAATTCTCTCAGCTAAGAAATTTAACCTACACACTTGGTGTTCCTGACTGGCAATCCTGGTTTCTTAATGATTATATATACGTATTTAGATTTGATTTAGCATCCCTCAGAGAAAATTAATTACCTCACTTTTAAAAAGTGGAATAGGCTAGAAAACAGAATAAAATAAGTTTCTTGAAATACTATTCACCTATTGCAAGTCATTTTGTGTTTATAATGAATACAATTTTACAAGTACTAAGAACAGAAAAAAACAATACAGAAGTCTGAGCAATTACTAAGCAAGGTAGAATTACTTAAGGAATGCTTCTTAGATCTGTACACTTGAAAAGAAACATTTCAAGTCAGTAGCTTTGTGTTTCAGAATTCTATTCTGCAGTAGTACGATATTAACTCTATGGCCATGAAAGTGTGGATAATACATGATATCCTCAACCTTGATGCAGCAAGACTTTGTTCAATAAGATCAAATTCAATATCGGCTAACTTGATGAACAGAAAGGTCAGGGGATATTTAGTCTTTTTTAAGTAACCACATAATTTTAGTCCACACAAGGGCACTTTTGAGAAGGTAAAGGATTACTATTAATGATTATGATGAGACATCAGGCATAGCCTGGACTGTTCTATGTCAAACAGGATATAATATCTTCTTATCCAGAAGTTGTTTGAGGAATACTGCACAAGACATCTCATAAACCAGAGCAGAGTTCTCTATATCTTGAAGAATTACCTTGGATGGTCGGTCATCTATAGCTATTACAATTTTTTCCTTATTTGTCTTAAAGAACTTTTCCCAGATTTACTGAGATATAATTGACAAATAAAATTATAATTCATTTTTAAAAATTCAATATTGGCCTTTTAATATGAGTTGGAATGCAATTGCTTTTATTTATAGTTCCTAAGTCATGAGTTGTAATTTTAATAGAAGAAATATTTTTATTTTGAAGGAGAATAATAATAAAACTAGGCAAAATAGTGCATTAGTTGTGTCTGAGTGAGTTAATATGTTATAGGCCATATTGGTCACCAGACACTACAGTGTACATTATGGGGCCATCATGTGGGGTTTTAGCAGGGCAGTTTCCATTAATGACAATGAAATTTATACTGCTGAAATTTCAGAATATGATTTAAAAGTATACTTTACAGAGTATATTTTAAAGGGATGCAGCAAGCTTTTTGTGATAGTGTAAATGAAAGCATCGTGTGACATCACATCTGGTAAACTTTTAGTTTTTTGTTTTTTTTTTAAGCTCAAAAGTTCAGCAGATCGTGGCAATGAATAGTAAACAAATACAACCGTAGGTAGATACAAATTATACCAAGAAGTCACAGTCAAAATCATTGTGTAAAAGTGTGTCTTTTCTGACTTCTCATTTTGAATATAAAAATAGAAATTACAGAGGTGGCTTAAACCAAAAAATTCAGGTATGTCATCTTAGCTGTTGTCTGATGTGGTTCTTTAATTTTTAAATGTTATGGAGGGAACAACATGGTTTAATTAAGCAAAGGGTGAACTATATACTGTGTATAGGGTATAGAAATACGCATCTTATTTGTGGCAACATTAAGTAGTTGACAACTATCACTACAGAGGAATCTACTGTTAACTTTTAATTCATCTTTACTGTTGTTAATAACTTTGGGTTACCAGCCAGTTATGCCAAATCTTGGGATCTATCTCTATTTCCTTTGAAATCCTTGTTCTGTGCTCATCTAGACACATCTTAGATTGTTCACTTTCACATAGGCACTGGTATCAAAATGCTAGTGTTCAGATCCCAACTCTGATACTACATGATTCTGTCATATTGAGCAAGTTACTTATTCTCGCTGCCCAAGTTTTCTTATTTGGAAAATGCAACAGTAGTTCCTACAGTCCAGATAGAGAATTAAATGTGCTAATCCAGGGACGCCTGGGTGGCTCAGTCAGTTAAGTGTTTTCCTTTGGCTTGGGTCATGATCTCAGGGTCCTGGGATTGAGCCCCACATCCAGCTCCCTGCTCCGAGGGGAGTTTGCTTCTCCCTCTCCCTCTGCCCCTCCTCCTGCTCATGCTCTCTCTCTCTCTCTCTCTCAAGTAAATTAAAAAAATCTTTAAAAAATTTTTAAAAATGAGTTAATACATGTGATGTGGTTAATATAGTGCCTGGATTATATTAAGTAATAAATAAATGCTAATAATAATTATATCAATGTTATATTATTACTTATCTCTCTCCTGATGCTCCTCATTCTCCTACTGCCATCCAAAGAAGATGTGTACTAAAGGGTTTAGTTTCTTTGTGAGACTGAAAGTTGAGCCTTTAAAGTACTTCAATGATATTATAATTGATATTTCTGATCTAATTTTTGTTACTGGTCAATTCCAGGTGGATAACAAAATGCTAGCTGTGAAACTAATTCCAATACAGTTAAGCTCATACATGTTTTTTCTGATTCTGATGCCTCAAAATGATTTGAAATATTTCTATGCAAGCCTCTTACTATAGGCAGGGCACAGGAGTACAAGAGCTCCTGGCTCTGGGTGTCTCACACAGACCAGGGTCAGCCACTTGCTGCCAACAAAATCCAAAGGCAGAGACATGAGTGGTGGTGAAACCAAAAAGGAATTTATTTCAGTGAGACTGACACTGGGAAGATGGGAACTAGTGTCTCAAAGACTATTTCCAAAGTGCTGAAAATCCTTCTGGGTTTCTACAAGGAAAATGTGGAGCAAAGGTGGGTGGGTATGTGCGGGTAGATGATGAAAGTTAAAGAGATCGCTGTCTTGGAGTCACTCATGAATGGGGTCTTTTTGGCTCAGGGCGGTCCTTATTGCTCCAGGGAGTAGTTTCAGTTTCCAATACCGGATGCTTTGCCCTCAGGGTTTTATACCTGAGCCAAGAGACAAGCTTTCACCCAACTAGAAAGTTTGTAACTTTCTAGTTGCAACTGAAGTCCTCTTTCATTTCACTATATATATATTATTACACTATAGTATATACGTATATAACATATGTTACATATTTCATACATAATATTAAATTATAAATTATATATTATACGTATAATATATATTATATATAGATACTTTTTGTGACTATGGATGGAGAGGATGTATAAACCTTCTTAGTTTTATGCACACTAAGATTATCTTTGATTGGATTGTTACGAGGAACAGACAACTCCATTATTTCTGAAACCACATGGACTAACCTGATGTCTCATGTTCTAGCATTTAACAGAGGTAGATAGTACCTACTTGCTGCCTTACTGGAATTTTCTTTCTTATTTTTGAATAATTTAAATGGGCATAACATAAAAGTCTGGTTGTAAAGCTCAGAAAAAAGAATGATACTGGGTTTGGGATCCCCTCTGGAGTATTTTACCTGAGCCGTAAAGCAAGAGACAGAGTTACTAAGTCAGCTTCCTTGAGTCAATCTGTCCCCAAGGCCAGAAAATCCGATAGCAATGACTATATAATTCTCAAAGATCAAGCTGCTCCAAGTTTTTGTAAAATAATTGAAGAACATACATAAAATCAGCCCTTTCTTTGACCTCTCTATCAACAAGGTGGAAGTATCCTCCCTGCATAGAAACAAGTTACTTTTCTTTTGTGATTCATTTTCTCCTAATGGTTATTAACTTTGTCTTTATAACCTGACTGTAAGTGTTATATTTGAGAAAATAATACTGTGTTACTGACCTTAAACACCAGAGATGTTTGTACAGAAGACATTTCTACTCCTCTGAAAATGATGTCTATCATCATTCCTATCCTTTCTACTCTCCATTTACTGTCCTAAGCTTTGTATTAAGTCATTGGAGTTCACTTTGCTTATCCAAGAGTCTCGGCCCCTTCCATTCCCTGGAATTCTATATAGAGCTCTCTACCTCAGTGGATGGGACAGTTGTTTAACATTCTTTTTGGCCTCAATCATGGCTTTGAGTGGAGGAGAGATAAATCATCTCTCTACTGTCTTTATTGGGCCTTCAGCTTCCCTCCCATGTTTTCATGTTGTGATGATTTTAATGCAATTACAGTAGGAGAGTTTATTCTTTTTAAAAAGAATGTGGTTATGAAATACAAAATGTAATAATTGGGACCAATTTCAGACGAAATTCATTTTCATCTTACCCATTTTTCACTTGTTTGATTTTTTGACTGGATACCCGACTGCTTAGTAACTGTGCATCTGAAACACAGTCTTTCTCTATAAGAAATTGAATTTTAGATAAATGATTCCTCAGCTAAGCTAACTCAATGCTAAGTATTGTATAGACTCAGTCCCTTTATAAAAATGTAATTTCTTGGTCGCCTGGGTGGCTCAGTTGGTTAAGCGTCTGCCTTTGACTCCGGTCATAATCCCAGGGTCCTGGGATGGAGTCCTGCCTTGGGCTTCCTGCTCAGTGGGGAGCCTGCTTCTCCCTCTCCCTCTGCCCCTTCCCCCTGCTCGTGCTCTCTCTCTCTCTCTAATAAATAAAATCTTTAAAAAATGGAATTTCTTTAAATGAAGACAGTGGCTTTTGGAAAGAATACTGACCCATTATCAACTGAATATCAAACATTAGGAAACCAGCATATATTATTTTTAAACCCACAACAGAATAAACTAGAACAGCCTTGTTTCTACAACCCAACCTAGAAAATAATGGTGCAAAACATTTCACTCGAATGAGACACCTTTCTCCCAACAGTATACTTAGGAGCCATGTATCATTCAACCAAATATCCACAGAGCTGCTTACATGCTTCAAAGAATTGGTACAATTGCATTCTCCCAAGGTAGGTCACTTAGTCTTGTACCATATGATGTTACTTGGGTTTTCCAAAGGAGGTCATAAAAAAGATTGATTCCTATCCTTTGTTGTTTTGCCTTCCTTGCCATATGTAGGGCTGTGTAACGTGAGATCTTTCCTTGGTGGCTAGTCTGATCTATTGCTTGTTGCAAGGCTCCAGAGACCTAGAAAACTAAATTGCTCCCGTAGCAGGCACCCTGCAATTACTCAGGCTGTAACTACATAGACCTAACTAACCACATTGCTCCCCAGGTGGCTTTCTGGCTTTCTTGTGCCTTACTCTTTCTGCTATTAGGCCTTTTGCTGCTCCAGGGATCCAGGAGACTGAGCATGAACCTTTTCAGAGTTCTCTGATCTTTGCAAAGCTGTATTATTCTGCGTGTGTATCCAGAGAAATGGGTATCAAACCTCAAGTACTTCAAGACACTGAGTAGATCTTATCATTGTTGAAGAATATGTATTGACCTTCTACTAAGAAACAACCAATACCAAAAGAAGAAAAAGAAACAACCAATATCTAGTAGAAACATATTTAACAAAGCAATGTCTATTTTTAGGTTGTAAACATTCTAGGAAGAGGGGAGGAAAGCACATATAAAAATGGATATTTTTTAATAAGAATGCTTATGGTTTTATGTATTTGAAATTAGAAGCCATTTTTAACTTATGTGTTTTCATAAACTTTTCTGATGTTTGTTGAACTATTCTGAGATTATTAAACAAATCCTCCTGCAATTAATCCTTTAAGTTTGTGGTGTCCTTTTTGCAAAATTCTTCTACACAGAAAATGGGAAATATATGCTCTTTCTTAATGACTATGTTTTTATTATCTAAATACACTATTTGACAATTTTAGCAGGCTACAGTTAAGAGTTACAAGTTGTAGGGGCGCCTGGGTGGCTCAGTTGGTTAAGCGACTGCCTTCAGCTCAGGTCATGATCCTGGAGTCCCGGGATCGAGTCCCACATCGGGCTCCCTGCTCAGCCGGGGGTCTGCTTCTCCCTCTGACCCTCTTCCCTCTCATGCTCTCTGTCTCTCATTCTCTCTCTCAAATAAATAAATAAAAAATCTTAAAAAAAAAAGAGTTACAAGTTGTAGTAAATTTGATATGCTAATTAATAGATTGAAGTGCTGAATAACTACTCATAGAAGAAGCTATTTTGGGAATAAAATCCATTTAAGTGTGAGCCAGTTTACCTCAGGAAATGAAGATATTAGTAAACAAGAGAGTATGTTAAAATTGCCATATTTATGTTATTTTCTGTTCAGACTCCTGTTTCTCCAATATTTTGCTTGTTTGTTTATTTATTTATTTATTTACAGAAAAGGAGAAGAGTTTATTGAAAACTACATAGAGTTATTCCAGTTCCTACCGCAGGCTACAGTCTGGGGTGGTCCCTCCCACATCTCAGGCAGTGGCTCCGTCCCTGTTGGTAGGGGCTGGGGCTGGGGCTGGGGCTGGGGCTCGGGCCAGGGCCCAGACTCCCTTTGGAAGCTTGGCAGCCAGACCCCACCGTGGATCTCCATCTGTGAATTTACAACTCTAAGTGGACTGTTGGTGGTGGGCAGGGGAAGGGATGGGTCCCTACACAGGAGGCCTTCCTGTACATGGAGGCAGACAATCCTCCTACCACCCCACCCCATGTGCCAAGCCCCATGGGCTTCACAGAGTTGGACTGGGGACATCAGGTCCCCTCCCTCCCATCATTGACTCAGGGTCCAGGGCTCTTGGAAAACCCCCAAGACAGAACACGTGGAGTCACAGATGTACTCACAGGTGTTCTTGCTTCTGGGGATGCAGAAGCCTAAGTGGAAGTCAAAGCTTTTGAGATGCTGGTTGCGAATCAGTACCTCTCAATCATGTGGAAGCTGTTGACAGGCTTGTCTCCCACTGTGAACGCCTCCGTGGCTCCCACTTGCCTCAGGCGGAGGCCTGTAGGCGCGGAACTGGTGGCTGGGCGGACAAAGCACCCAGCACTGGGGTCCAGGTCCTGTGGATTGATGGGCAACCGCTCTGAGGTTGGGGCTTCTTGATTTCAGAGGACAGTGCCTGAATCTATGTCTCAAATCTTGAACCTGATGACATCGATTTTGTAGATGTTCGCCTCAGGGGAGCATAGGTAAATCGTCCATGATCCATCGTAGCCCCAGCACGTCCTCCTGTCCCAAGAGCCACTTATTCTGCAGTGGCCCCAGCCTGAGCCACGTGCTGGCTCCCACTCAGACCCAGGTTCCGATTTTTCCTGCAGCTGGGGCTCCAGCTTGGGCTCCATGTGTGGCCTGAGGTCCCTGGAGCGGGCTCCGCCCTGGTCCCAACCCCATCTCAGCCCTTCTTCACATTCATGGCCTAGAGGGGCTGCCGCTCGCCCTTTCCTCGGTGGCCACCCTCTCCTGCTGGAGCGGAGAGAAGGGGGACATTTTGCCCTTCTTGAAAGGATGTAAATATGCCTGTTCAAAGATGAGACTTCTTTAGCTAACATCAACCCAGGTATTAGATTGTAAAAGCTTAACTTTTCCCAGCTGAAGAGCAGTTTTCATTAATTGGTTACCAGAAAATACTAAAGTGTTTTTTACTGATTGGCCTTATTTTTATTTATTTTGTTTATTTATTTATTTTTTAGCCTTTATCTTTAAAGCTGACAGTTTTGCTCAATATTGTGTGAGGAACTCAGTATTGTAACATTTGAGATGATAATAAATATAATACAACTTTTTACTTAACAAATATGTATTATTTAGCTAAATTTCTGCATAATTAAGAGAGGCTCATTTACATTTAGATTTCTTTATACACAAAATTAACAGTATAATGTAGCTTAAAATCTATATAGCAAAAGCATTTCTTCTGTAAGTCTCTGGGCATAAACTCAGAAAAATTAAATCAATTTATAATGTCAGAGAAGGGCAATCTGTTGAATAACCCTTGCTCCCTTTTTGACTTCATCTTTTTTTCTTTTCTTTTTTTCTCTTTTCTTCCTTCTCTTTTTTCTTCCTTCTCTTTCTTTTTCCTTCCTTATCTTTGTTTTCTTCTTTCTTCTATTTTTTTCTCCCTGCCAGCCTGCAGGATTTATGTGAAATTTATTTCATTTGCATTTGTACTGGTGGAGAGCCCTAGTGACAACAGATAATACAATAGTTACCCTTTATCCAAGTTTTCGGTTTCCATGGTGTCAGTTACCCAGGGTCAACCACAATCTGGAAGTAAAAGATCCTCCCCTAACCTGAGAAGGTCTTTAGTAGCCTAATGCTAAGTCACAATGCCTAGCTCCTTCTCCTCACTTCATCTCACATCATTACAAGAAAGATGAGTACAGTACAATAGGTTATCTTAAGAGTGCTTGAGAGTGCACATTCACATAACATCCACGTTATTATAATTGTTCTATTTTAAGCTAATCTCTTACTGTGCATAGTTCATAAGTTAAACTTTATCATAGGTAGGTACCTATAAGAAAAAAACATAGTATATATAGGGTACTATTTGTGGTTGCAGATATCTGCTGCTCTCAGAAGCATTGCCCCATGGATATGGGGGTGGGTGGGTGTACTGTAGATGCAAATAAGGTTAGAGTTAAAATGAAGTTTCCCTACAAATGTGAGAAATTCAATTTTACAGGACTTATAACGATTTGATGGAAAGTCCAGACACTCTGCTCAGGTGCACAATCTAATCTCAGCAAAATGATGTTGTTTTCTTTCCTTGAGGAAAGAAAATCTTTTTTCTTGTTTTTGTGTGTGTGTGTGTGTGTGTGTTTTTCTTTTTTCCTCATTAGTTAGGACCCAATTCCCTCCAAAGTGAAAAAAATAGAACCAGAAAATGTAACCTAGAGAGTGAGGGGAGGGTGTGTTTGGGGGCTGGGTAGGCTCAGGACTGAGGAAATCTCCGTCTTCCTTCCCCTACAGTGCAAGAAGCTACAGAACGGGAGATGCCTGGACAAAGGGGCTGAAACGAAGTAGCATTTCCCCTCACTCCCGCCTGAGCGAGACTCGGGGCTATGTCTGCTCCCCTAGCACCCAGGCCACTGCCCTCCACTCCGCCCGTGCCCAGAGCCAGAGTGGCCCAGGCCTCCGGAGCCCCGAGGTGGCCCGCCCTGGGGAGACGCAGGCCCCACCCCAGGTGGGGACCCAACTCGACTCCTCGGTTGTGGGTCTCCTATCCCATGCACAGTCTCCCCAATTTGCTTGGCCTTAGTTGTTGCCACCCACTGCAGTCAAGGTTTCCCTGCGCCCCCAGGGGACACCAAAGGCGGGGAAGCGGCCATGGGGGTTGACAGGAGGGCTGGGGTCTGTTTCTGCCTGTCGGTTTTGGCCAGGGAAGTGGGGCCCTGCTCCGTCCAGGTTCAGGCCCCGAGAGCTTTGGCTGGACATTCGGGACCAGCCCCTGCTCGCCGTCCTGGAAACCGGGGTGATCGAAGTCCACTGATGCCCAGGGACAGAGGCAGCGCGCAGGGTCCTTGATTGCTGGGCTGCAGAGCAAGTGGCCAGGCGAACAGGATGTGCACCTGCAGGCCCTTTAATTAGCCTTTATTACCCAGCAGAAACAAAGCTCCCTGGACAGACGCCCGAGCGCCCTCATTCCTCAGGAAACTCCACCTTACCCTCTCTTCCGTTCCGGACACCCTCTGACCTCCAGCGCCTAGGCCCAAAGACCCCAGATTAAACGCACCCCGTCAGCTTCCCCGGAAGACCAGACCTCAGGCTAATGGTTTTCCAGGCTGAAAAAAGTTTGAACCATTCTTAACTTTAATTGGAGCATTCTCCTTTAAATGAATTAAATGGTAGTAGTTGTGACCTTTTAGCTTTGCTTGTGAATTTGCACTATCAAAAAAATGTGGATTTTTTCTTCCATTATGAGTCAATGAGTAAACAATTTTGGAGAGGAGTAATGTTTTTTTTTTTTTTAGCTCCTTAAAAGCTCTGCACCTTGACTATGAAGAGAACAAGTTGTATCAGGTATGCTTGCTTTATCTTTCATTTTATTTTATTTTAAAGATTTATTTATTTATTTGAAATAGTGGGGGAGGGGCAGACAGAGAGAGGGAGAATCCCAAGCAGACTCTCAGCTGAGCACCAGCTGGAGGCCCGGCTCATCTCAAGACCCTGAGATCATGACCTGAGCAGAAATCAAGAATCTGAGGCCTAATAGTCTGAGCCACCCAGGTGCTCCACTTTATCTTTCACTTTAAATATCACTTTGGTCTTTCCAATATCCTAATTAAAATCTATAGTATTTTCAAATGGTCAAATGATTTTAAAAATTTAGTATAGTCACATTTTGCAAACTACAGCATTTTAAACATTTTCAAACAGGTTTCTAAACACATAAAACAAATGTTTCGTTGGGGCGCCTGGGTGGCTCAGATGTTAAGCGTCTGCCTTCGTCTCAGGTCATGATCCCAGAGTCCTGGGATCGAGCCCCGAGTAGGGATCCTGCTCAGTGGGAAGCCTGTTTCTCCCTCTCCCTCTGCCCCTGCTTGTGTTCCTTCTCTCACTGTGTCTCTCTCTGTCAAATAAATAAAATCTTTAAAAAAAAACCAAAAAAAACAACAACAATTTTTTTTTAAGTGAACATGTGTAGATGAATAGGGCATTTTAATTTGTTTAGTTCTACTTGTTAAAGCTTGCTACCAGTAAAAGTCTCCAAAAGAAGTGGTATGCCCTCTCCATCTTTTGTAAAAGAAAACCAACTTACCAACAAATACACCTGTCTTCTTTTCCCACAATTCTTATGGGCCTAATCTATCATAAATGGTGAAGGTAGAGCTGGGTCATAAAGTGAATAATTCAGCACACAAGATTACCTAAAGTGGAGGTGAGGTGATGGTGATAGTGGGGAGGTACACTGAAGAGAGGAGGGAATCGACAATATGTTGTTTAAATTTCTCTGAAATAATGTCTCTTGACAAGAAAAGATGGCTCAAGGGTAAATGGAGTGAGGGAAAAATTTTAAGATATAGTTACTCTTTACCATTTAGAAATGAAAAAAACTATTTTTCTTAACATTTCTGTAGCTATTGCCATTGCTTTTTCAGTGTTTCTGTGCCCTGTGGAAGTACTTAGTACAGATGTCAGTGTTGACAGTATAACTCCTTAAGGCAAGAACAGAGACAGGAACAGGAGAACATAGCTGCCAAAGCACTGTTACCACATCCATTCTGGCAATGTTGTGTGCCTCAAAGAACAGTTTTATAGTTCTGTAAAGAGAGGCAAAAGAGAATGTTCACAACTTGGGTTCCCTGTGAAACAGACTCCAAGATGGCGATCTACTGAGGAGAGCTCTTGAGATGTCCTGGGGAAGGGAAGGGAAGGAATGGGAAGGGAAGGGAAGGGAAGGAAGCAGAATTGGACTGAGGAAGAAGTTAAGCTTCTTAACTTCTGAAGATGGCATGACCCTTCAGAGATCTCCCCAGTTGAGGCAAGAATACTGGATGCAGACCACCCTGGAAAGGGGGTGTGATGTTTGGCAGGGTCCTTCCCTTTTGCTGAAAGAATCCCCAAAGGGGGCTGACAATTTAAAGTTGTCTGCTGGCAGCACTCCTAGCAGATGGGGAAATAAATCCTTCATTCCTCAAGGGGGAGTGATGAATGGAATATAGTTTTATATTGGCAAAAGAATTTGAAATTTTCCTGACATCTGTTTCTCCTCCCTCTGCCTCTTCCAATCCCTCCTGCATTTAGCTGCCAAACAAATCTTAACTCATTTATAAAACTCCAAGTTCTCCTGACTGCATTTTGAATCAAATTTTACTATTTAAATTCCATTTTCTCTTTTTGTCTGCCCTTTGCCTTATTATAATAAATTTTTATTTCATTGTTATTTCCTCCAAAGAGACATTTATAAAAATGAATGTATCTGCTCACTCTTCCTGGAACACAGGTGCTCGTTATGGACTCTACATCTCTGCTCATGCCCTTGCCTTCACCTCAGACATTGTCTTCCCTTGTCTTTCTACCTCACCTTGGGTTTCATTTCTTCCTGAAGCATTTCCTGCCAGGCTCCACTGATCTCTTTTTCGTTGGCCCCAAATGTACTTACATTCTGTACTTCATCAAGTCTTTTTCTAGGTGACTAGGGACAAATCACGGAGGGCAGTCACTGTGCTTGTCTTTTTATTTTATTTTGTTTTCTATCACAGTTGCTAGCATATTACTGGGGCCAGAGAGGAAACTTCAAAGTACTTTGTTGCTTATCTGACTGTACTATGTTCCTTATTTTCTAAGGCGACCAATAATGGCTTTGCTTTAGTGTGGTACTATTGCCCCACTTCTGAAGTTCTAGACCACTTTATCTATTTCTCTTTTATAAAGAATAGACCTTTGTCTTCTAGTTATTTGCATACATGCCTTACTTCTTTTAATAATTCATAAGCAACTTTAAGGGGAGGCCACTACTTACTCCCTACCCCCCCCTTTTTTTTATCCCAAATGTCTAGTCCATTGTTTTTCATGTAGAAGGCATCAAATGTGTATTCACAGAATGGTGTAACATTAATGGAATTTAAAACTGGACATCGAGAGTATAGAAAAGAGTATATTTTCTGGGGGAAATGGAAGATGATTCACTATCATGAGCTTGTTGCTTTCATCAGTTATTACTCTACCGGAGGAAAAATACATTGTCACTATTATCATCAGGACTGTATTATTTTTCAGTAGCCTATTCTGTGAAATGTAGAGCTTCACGATTAATGCCAATGATTTTTCTTAAGATCACCATAAATATTTGCACAAAGGCCATATCTCCACCTGACTCTAATTAGGCCACTTAGTAGATTTGGTAATTGAAGCCCATATGAATACATCATTTCCCTTGTTGACATTTCTCAACTGATATCATATAAAGCTTCCTATCCATAGATAGAAAGTAGTAATTTAATATTTCTGTTCTTTTTGCTAAACAGTGAAATTACTCTCTCCTCATCCAGAGTTTTCCTCACAAACACAATTTTCTTTTAACATCACAATTTAGTCAGAAAATTTGTTGTCTCTTACACTGCTAATGTGCTATACAAATTCATATATCTGAAGGCAAAGAAGATAAAATGAAAGATCATTCACTTAAGAAATTCAGTTAGAGAAATGAAGACTTAAGTATTAAAATAACTCATTTTCATCTTCTGATTATTGACCCATAATTTTTCTATTATAGCTGTATTACATAATCATTATACTAATAGACAAGTAGAGAAAAAAAACAAATGTAATAGGAAGGTATTAAATACAGCACATATAAAAAGCAGGAAGAATAATCAAATTAACCCTAGGCCCTACAACATTGCAAAGTCTTTCTTTTACCTCTTTTCTAAACATAATAGTACCTATTTTAATTATCCTGTATATTGAAATGCATAGTTTGGAAATTCTGATTCTATATAAAGTGAGGGTTTTTTTTTCCTTAGACAAGAATATTCAGGATATTGTCACTTTAACTCAAAGCTGTTAAAAATGTTTCCAAGCTAACATCTAGGCAAACTGAGATTTCACTGTTCTATAAAAATAATAGGGAAAAACAATGTGATCCCAGATGTATACATCTGAGCTCGATGGCAAAAATGGCCCTGATTACAATTATTTACCACTCCTTGTAACCGTGACCTTTGCCATGTAACCTTACGGTGTTCTGTGTGGGGCTTGGTCGTTTGACTAGCTTTGGCCAATGAAATGAGGTAGAAGTGTCATTATATCAATTCTAAGTCAAAGTGTCTCTCCATGCTATCTTATGTTCCTCCCATTGCTGTGAGGGATGCCTTGGCTCCTACTGGAAGATGAATGACACAGGATGCAGAGGTGAGTATTCCAGTTTTCCCAGTTGGTTAAGTTGATTAGTCTGTTGCTAACCAACAGATTCATGAGTAAACAAATGCTTATGGATGTACAACACAGAGCTTTCATGAATGTTATAGATCATTGTAGTGGCAAAAAATAGTCTATCGGTGCTATAGAGAAAGATTTGTATCAACCATTGCCATACGAAGAGCTATTATTTAACTCCCAGCAAAACGAATTAATATGGAATGTTTACAGTGGAGTATTGGACTATGTTTTTTTAAACTTCTAGTATTTCATGTCTTTTAACATACACGTTCAGCTTAAAAAAGTGGAGATTCACTTATAAAATTTTACTGTAGATTCATAAGAACTCTGTTCTTTAAGAGCTTAAATAGTAATAGCTTTCTCTAGGCTCTCTTCAATTTTTTCTCTTCAAATTTTTTTACTGCTTATGAAATAATTGGGGAAAACTATGTACGTGCTTTCATATTTTAAGCACACATCTGAGATTTTTTTTTTAATCCTAAGGTGAAATAAGTAGATTTCTTAATATTAATATATGTGTTTATTTTTTTAAAGTAGGCTTCATGCCCAGCAGGAGCCCAGCGTGGGGCTTGAACCCATGACCCTGAGATCAAGACCTGAACTGAGATCAAGAGTTGGATGTTTAACTGATTGAGCCACCCAGGTGCCCCTATATTTCTTAGTATTAAGAAGCAGATAACATATGTTTCATTTTTAAATATGAAAAAAACTTGAAAATTCATTGAAATAGTAATAAATATTTCATATATTTATAAAATCAGTTTAAACTATATAATTGAATAAAACACGTGAAAAAACCAATGTATTTTGTCTAATAAACCTTGCAGGATTTAATACTCCTGCAGAAAATATAAGATATTAACATTTTAAAGAAGGAGCATCAGCAACTTATACTTTGGCTATTCTGAATGCAGTCTTTAGACATAGGTCAGAATATCCATTTCTAATATAAAACTCTGCATGTGCATTTGTATTGATATTGTATGCCTATGTGTTTGTCTGTATAAAAAGAAGAAAGGTTTAAGACAGCTTTGAATAATGATTAAAGGAAAATTTCCTATAATCAGTATTAAAATGTGTCCCTTTTTTTAGCATCCTAGAGTCTTTTAAACCTTAGGTTAATCTACCTTCTTAAAATTAGGGGTAAAATACAGCCTGTAACTGTAAAAAGTGGGAACATGCTATGTGACTTTAGATTTGTTCTCAGATAAATTTTAAGAAAGACATATAAGAATAAAAAAAAAAGAATATGAGAATTCAGAAATCAATTCCATTGAAACTGTGCATGCTGACCTCTTTCAAAGTCTTTATATAACCTAGGACCCTAGGTTGAAGACATCTGGTTGAAAAAGGACAAAAATAATGTTATTATAGTTCCTTAAACAATATAGGCTTTAATGAGTTGTCCAGGTGAGCGACTCTGTACACAACAGGAAAAAGTAGATGATTTGATGCTAAAATAAACAGTCCAGGCCACTTAAATACCAAGGAATTCAGAGAAGGGAGATGAAAACTTGTAGAGGTGTAATATCGTACATCAAATGAAAAGACAATTTGGCATGCCAAAAATCTGTGAATACTTTTCTAAGTGTTCAGTATTTATGAACATCTATGAGATTGAAAGCTGCTTTGTATTATTTGTCTTTGCTTCCTTCACAGGATAACACCAGTGACTGGCCCCCCAAATTGTTTCAATTCAAATCCATCTAATCCATTGCAAGGCATTATGCCTAGTTAAAAGCTTGGGTTAAGACCAGATTGCCTAGGTCTGAATGTCAGCTCAAGTTGTTTAATTTCTCTGTACCTCGGTTTTCTCATCTGTGAAATGGAGTGAATAATGGTACTGAGTTCACTCAATTGATGTGGGGTTAATGTCAATCACATAAAAGTGCCTGGCATATACTAAAGACTTTACAAATGCTAGCTGTTTTATTCTATTAATCCAACTTTCCTGAAGTCACCAGTATAAATCTGACCTACAAATGTAGGAAGCTTATTTCCCTACTCTACTTTTGAGCATTATCTAATTAATGTCCATACCCTAGGTGCCTTAATCCATTCACTGAGTGAAGACACAATGACAATTGAGCATTTGTTGTTGGAATATTTATGCAATTTTAGTATCAGTTAAGGAGGGTTAGAATCTTAAAAGCTTCAGATAAATTTATAAAGACTTCCCTTTTATGTTTTTCCAGTGAAAACTGAAGTTCTGATATCCATCATATGTTATTTTAAGACTGTTTGGAATAAAATAGATTGGTAGGAAAGATTTAAGAGAAGATAGATTTGATTATTCTTCAGACATTTTAAAAGCTTGTCATCATTATCACTACTACCAATTACAGAAAAAATACACAGTGGGTGAGCATTGTACTGTTTTGGGGGTGACTAGGAAATTTGTGGGAATATTTTGAATGCTTCTGATTAATAGTTTATTTCTTAGAAAATAATTCTAAACAAATTTATTCCAACATCATTTCATAGTAATCTAGAACATTCTGTTAAACATTGTGAAATTTTAATGTTAAATCATAGCAATTATTTTCTAAATAGTTAATGTTCTTTTAGGCTAAATGTTTAACATATAGGAGCACCTGGGTGGCTCAGTTGGTTAAGTGTCTGTCTTTGGCTCAGGTCATTATCCCTGGGTCCTGAGATCGAGTGCTGCATCGGGCTCCCTGCTCAGCGAGAAGCCTGCTTCTTTCTCTCCCTCTGTCTACCACTCTGCCTACTTGTTCTCTCTCTCTGTGTCAAATAAATAAATAAAATCTTAAAAAAAAAAACAAAAACATACAAGTGAAGACAATTGTTTAATGTGCTGAATATATACTTATGCATCTATTATTTTAGGTGCATGTGTAAAAGATATTATGTGCCTTGTTTAAGATCTAGAGTCCAGGGTGCCTGGGTGGCTGTCGGTAGGTGTCTGCCTTAAGCTCAGGTCATGATCTCAGGGTCCTGGGATCGAGCCCTGCGTTGGGCTCCCTGCTCTGCGGGAAGCCTGCCTCTCTCTCTCTCACTCCCCCTGCTTGTGTTCCCTTTCTTGCTGTGTCTCTCTCTGTCAAATAAATAAATAAAATCTAAAAAAAAAAAAAGATCTAGAGTCCATTTTTACTATTATATTTTTTTGCAGAAGTTTGCACTAAGTTACCCTTTATTGAGTGGTTTTAGAATATATACTATCGTTTGGCCAATAATATCATTAGACCATTTGTCTTTGGGAAATATCAAATTTCGGAGGCTCTGCTTGATATGAACACATTTTATAATGTGATTTATAAGTGAAAACACTAATATTTAAAGAGCACTTTGTAAAATTTATATAATTAACTTGCACCTACCTGGCCTCATTTAAACTATAGTGTAAAGAGATGGCTGAAAATACCATAATTAATAATAATAACTTACTTTTCTCATAGCATTTATGCTTAGAACATTTTGAAATTGCATCGTTTTAAAATTAACTCTAATCCTGACAGCCTTCTCCCCCTCTCCACAGCATTGTGGACAGTGTGTTTTGATGGTTCTGATGGTTCTCTAAGAATGCAAATTTGCTACAATATAGAGTATCTACCACAGAACACTGAAAAAATCATCTTTGTATTTAACAATCTATTCACCCAGGAGAAAAAGTTCATTTCATCTAGTCATTCAGTTATTCATTCAGCAGTTATATATTGAGTGCCCTCCATGTAACATGCACTGAGTTAGGTTTGATAGTCCTTGTTTTCACGGAGCTGATGGTAGAGTGGTGGTTATAGATGTACAAAATCATGTATAATTTGGTCTTCTACATGCCTTGATTTGTATGAGTGCCTTTTTTATTTAAAAAGAAGTTCAGTTTCCTATCCCCCAGATCTATTTGCATTGCCTTTAGTCTTAATTACCACTAACATCAAAATTCCTGGTCCTGTAACTTCCTGATCAATTGTATAGTCACAGAAGGAATGTCACACCAGAAACAGACCCTATGAGCAAATGATAAATGATAGACAATTTTGCAGTTTTCTCTAAAGCAGTCACCCTTACATCAAACACTAAAATGCAAATCGACTGCATATCTATCCTTTTTCTCTGTCAGAACATTTTCCTGAGGATTATCATATCTCCATTTCAACAGTTCACAAGTAGCTGAAATCATGTAGCATCTCTAATTAAATTCCAAAATTCCATACCATGCGGAGAATAACTTGCTGGTGGTGGTAGTCAGAATAGTGTCAAGTTCATGAGCTGGAGCACACAAATGTAACTTTCAAGTTAAATTTCACATCAGGAAGTGCTTGGGAAATGTGTTGCTATGCAATCTAAAGATATCAAATTATATACACAGTTAACTTTCTGTGTTACTAAGGAGGAAATGCTTTCCAATCCCATCCATAAAGTCGAATATGCAATCCATATGCAGTACACTAACAGAATGCAGATTTTTGCATTGGATAAGAATTGCAATCAATACACTACTAATATCTGGCCTGTGATATTAGATTGCTTTCGACTCCCTGAATGTTTGCATCTTGCTCTGTCCCTGCTGGATTTGGCAGAAAAGCCCCATAGTTTTACCTTGATAAAATGTAAAATAGCATCCCTATTCTATGCTAGAGGATATTCAGTGCTCAGGGGATGATAGTTGGGAAATTGCTTT
The DNA here is from genome assembly GCF_004348235.1 of Phoca vitulina. Classification (NCBI taxonomy): domain Eukaryota; kingdom Metazoa; phylum Chordata; class Mammalia; order Carnivora; family Phocidae; genus Phoca; species Phoca vitulina. The sequence goes on from NW_022589710.1 coordinate 17,115,836, forward strand.
TATTCTAAGTAGAGACTTCACATATATTTATTTTTATTAATTGTTACAAATATTTTTTTTTCCAGTCAGTGGCTTGTATTTTCATTTTCTTTGGGGTATCTATTGAGGGGAGTTCTTAATTTGTGTCAAAATGTTCGATCTTTGTTCTGTCTTTGGTTCAGTGCTCATGCTTTATGTATCCTGTTAAGATAGACTTCAAATCCCAAAATCGAATAGAAAATCTTTATTTTTAAAAAATTTTTCCTTTCTAATTAATGAATTTACATATTGACATAAAATTTTATAAATGGCATTTCATAGGTTTTTAGCTTTTTTTATATCAATACTCATTTGTCCCATCACTACTTATTAAATAATCCACCTTTTCTCCAAAGACCTGTAATGGCTCCTCTGTCATATATTAAGTTTTTACATATGTATATGTATTCTTCTTAGCTTCCTGTTCTGTGCCATTTATTTATTTCTCCATCACCATGTCAGTATCATACCACTTAATATCTTAATGTCTTCCTTTTGTAAGATCTTTATTTCTGCTAGGTCATATATATACTCACCACCTTTTTTTTTTTTTTTTTTTTGGTCCTAAAAGTATTGAATATTCATTGGCCTTTTGAATTCCATGTAAATTTTAGTTGCCTGTGTGTCAAGTCAATGAAAATTTTGTTGAGATGTTAGTTGGAATTACAATGACACTTCATATAAATTGGGAAGCATTGACATCTTTAGAAATTGGTACGATATCTATAAAAATATAATTGTTTTATGTACTTTCTTAATACCTTTGAATTAAAAGTTATAATTTTCTTCTTTCTTTTGCATATTTATTCATATGGAAGTATTTATGTTCTTTTTTGCTCTTTTAAATGGTAATATATAATACTGTTTTAAATTGTAGAAATTGCATTTTCTTTCACTGTTATAAACAGGATATATTTCATTTTTTGATCTTACAGATAATAACACTGGTCAGATCTATTGATTACAGTATTTTTTATAAGCTATTTGAAGTTTTCCAAATAGATGGAAAATGATAACAAATTTGTTTTCCCATTCTAATTTTTACCTTTTTTTTTTTTTTTAAATTTGACAAATTGTGCTGGCTAGAACCTCTGATACTATATTGAATAGAAGTGATAATAGTGTGATTTCAATAGAATTGTACTTGCTATTTTTTGGTTAGTATTTTTTTAAAATGAAAACCTATGCTTTCAACTGAAAAGATTACTATATTTACATTTACTTGGATTACTGACATATTTTATTTATTATTGGATCTTGATTTGCTAATATTTAATGATTTTGTGTCTATGTTCATGAGAGATAGTGGCATAGTTTTCTTGTAATTCTTTATTTGCTTTTGCTGCTAGGGTAATGCTGGTCTCATAAAATGGTTGAGATGTGTTTTGAAAATTTCCAACTCTTATTCTATTATTGATTTCTAGTTTAATTCTATTGTCATCTGAGGATATACTTATAGGACGTCTCTTCTTTTGAATTTGTTAATATGTGTTTTATGGCGAAGAATATTGGTTATCTTGATGAATGTTCCATATGAGTTTGAAAAGAATGGGTATTTTGCTGTTGTTGGATGGAGCATTCTATAAATGTCAATTAGATCAAGTTGATTGATGCTGTTACTTAGGTCATCTATATTATTGATTTTCTGTCTGCTTAACCTACTAATTAGTGAAAGAGGGGTGTTGAATTCTTCAACTTTAATAGTAAATTCTTCTAATTCTCCTTTCTGTTTTATGAGTTTTTGTATCATGCATTTTGACATTTTTGTAGTTAGGTTATGTTAGGACATATTTAGGATTATAGTTCTTTTTAAAGAATTGACTCTATTATTTTGTAGTGTTTCTCTTTATTTGTCACAGTGTTCCTTTTTTTTTGAAAACTGCTTTGCCTGAGATTAATGTAGTTACTACAGCTTTCTTTAGATTATGTTAGCATGGTTTATTTTTTACCATCTCTTTATTATCAACCCGAAACTTTATATGTAAAGTGGGTTTCTTTTAGACAACATACAGTTGGATTTTCTTTTTAATTCACCCAGACAGTCTCTGTGCTTTAACTGGTATTTAGAATCTCATCTTTATATGAGTTAAATATGATTATACTCCTGTTTAAGGTGAATGTTGGTTTTCTTGGATTAATATCCACTGTAAAAGTTTTATTTTTTAAATTCATTTCATGTGTTTTTATTATTTCTTCCTCTTTTCTGCCTTCTCTGGTTTTATTTTGAGCATTTTATATTATTTCATTTTGTCTTCTTTTTTTAGTGTATGAATTATACTTTTTAGTGGTTGACCTAGAAATTACAATATACATTTTTCATTTCCTACAATTCCCCAGTCTCACCTCAGCACTATTCCAACCTTTTGCCTGAGTTAGAAGTTGGAAAGGATAGGATACTCTTCAGTGTGTTTCTTTCCAAGTTCTAGAGGCCAGAAGTTCTAGAGGTTGCAAGTTCCAAGTTCTAGAGGCTTCTGAAGGTTGCAGGTAGAGTTTTAGAGCAATGATGAGTCTCACTCATTTTCATCAGGACCTTCTCTTTGTTTCTTTTGCAGCTGTCTTATGAAGGTTTTGAATGAAGATTTTTTTCAATTTTATTGTTTGATTTCTGCTGTTGAAATTTTTGCTGGTATTTATTGTGCCCCTTAATTTTGTTAGATATTAAGTGGATGTGACATTGTGATCTGGGTTGATTTTGATACTTAGAAGTCTAGACAAATAAAATTTTACTGAATTTATTATGCAATAAAAGTACTCCTGGTGCCTATTTTTTTTAATGAAATGGTGACTTGATAATATTTTCAATTGTATAAATCCACATAATTTTCTTACTCTTAAAGGTAGGATTTCAGGCAGAACACATCTTTCCAGGTAGTTGTTCTCTCTTCTCTATTCTGTATCTTTAGTAGTACAATAACCAGCTTCCCTTACTTAGATTAGAACCACTGTAATGATTTATTACATCTAATGTCAATTACCCCCATATTTTAAGCAAAACCACATCTACAGTTGCAACCTGTATCATATGTCTCTTACTTACTGCTGCTGTTCTAAGCCAGACCACCAGTTTTTCTGATTTAAACTTCTTTAAAGTGTCCTATTAAAGTGGAGGGTGGCAAATATACCACCTCAAAATATGCCCCTTTGGCATAAGGATTATTTTGAGCTAAAGGCACCTCAACAAGAGCAGGTATAGGAAGAGTGTTCTGACCTCTTTTCTTCCTGAAAGCAGGAGATAAAACTCCCATGTGAAAGATGTCCTCCCTGTACAAGGATGAAAGAACAGTCTTATCACCAGAGACAGGAATAGGGAACGAGAGCATTCTCTACAAACAAATCTTGTTAAAATAACTCTTATATTCCTTTAGCTTTTCATATATTTTAGTAACTTTTCCACAACTGCCTCCCTTCGTTCAACCTAATATGAAAGCATTTAGGTTTTACCACTTCTTTGGAAATTCATTTCCTTTTGAAGACCCCTGTGTCACTGAAAACATACATTAAATAAATTTGTATGCTTCTCTCCTGTTACTGTCTTATGCCAATTTAATCCTCAGGCCCAGCTGAAGACCCTTACAGACTAGAGGTAAATTTTGCCTACTGTGCAAAAATAAGGGTTTCTTAAAGGATCCTGCTATTACGTCTCTGCTACATCTCTAGCCCATCCTTTGTACAGCTGGTGTGTGATTTTATTTCTCAAAAAGAAAAAAAAAATGAAGTTCTTTATCTGTATAGTTAAATGCAAATAAATTATCATGAATTTTAATTTTTTTAAATTTTTTAAATTTTTTAAATTTTTTAATTATTTAGGATCCACTGACCTAACCTATCTGCATGTACCTCTATCCCCTAACCTCTAATCATTAATCAATGCCCTCATATCCTAAACCACTATGAGCTTCCCTTTCTTTCTTTCCTTCCTTCCCTTGCTTCCCTTCTTTCCCTTCCTCCCTTCCTCCCTTCCTTCCCTCCCTCCCTCTCTCTGTCTTTCTTTCTTGTAAAGATTTTATTTATTTATTTGGGAGAGGGCAGGAGCAGAGGGAGAGGGACAAGCAGATTTCGCACTGAGTGTGGAGCCACACATGGGGCTCTGTCCCACAACCCTGAAATAATGACCTGAGCCAAAATCAAGATTCAGTTGCTTAACTGACTGAACCATCCAGCTGCCCCCCTTATGAGCTTTCTTTTATCTATATCTTTGTCTATGCTACCTTTTTAGCCTATAATTTCAGTTTAATTTGAACTATGAAAATATTCTTCTGATATTCATATTTTAGTCTGTATCTGATCAAATGAAGGATAGAGATATCAATGCATATAAGGTTAGCAGTGTGAAGAAAAATCAGTTTCATTGCCAGTAGTGTAGTAAGTAGGCACTATCTTAGTGTATTACTGCACAGTTGGAGTTTATGGTGCTTTAATGAAGGATAAAGAAATAGAATTGAATAGAACATCATGAAATAGGTTCATAAGAACAATAACATTAGAGACTAATATTAAATACATTTATGTCTTTGCACAGACATTTATGTCTGTGAATTTTTGAGGTTAAATTTTAGTTCTTATGGAAAATTCAACCATCTGAAATCATTATCTGAAATAACTGAGGCTTCAATGGTAGCACTCTTCTTTGCAGGGCTCTGACATAGGACAGATCCCATTGCTAGAGGTAATCTCTGAATAATGAGTTCCACTTGTGCTACTTTTAGGGTCGATTCACATGACCTATTCCTATGTGTATCTATATGAATGCTTATGAATATTAAAAACCATAATTTATCAATTTCAATTATTATTTCTAATAGTTATTTTTTTCCTGAGATTTCTGAGAATAGTGTAAAAGAAGGCCATTGATCTCTGTTTAGAATCTCCTCCTAGGTAGGAAGTTATATTAGGTACTACTGGGGCACTAGTCATACTCATTATGGCCAAATGATTTTTGGCTACATAGTATGTGTAGCAGATGCTATCAGTGCTCTGCTCAGATGCCATCAGGTCTCTTTCACTATTTCTATGCATGCCTCCTCTGGTTCCTGTGTTCTTTTGCTTCTAACAGCTATACTTGTGACTCTCTTCCAGGAAATTTCCAAGAGTTACTTCAACCACTTTACATACACGCACAGAGAGTCAGAAGTGCCTGTGGGAGTTATATCACCAATGGGTACCCTTAGTCACTGATGGACTGGTGGACTGATTGCAGAGTAGAAAAGGCCAGCATTGCACAGTGAGTATAATTTACACTTTAAAGTTTCCCTGCCGGATCAAAGTGAACCTTAAACTTTTTCCATGTGAAGATTCTCTGGATCCAGCTCTGCTATCCACAAGGCTTTGTTGACCTCAGTTTTCAGCCTGTGGAAGAAAAAAAAAAAAAAAGGAGATCATAGAGAAGGAACACCTGCCTCTTTATAAAATGAGGGATTAACACATACCAGTTCAATTTGTATACTGTTGGCAAGAATCACTAACAACACCAGACCTAAATGTCAAAAGGCTGGGAAACTACTTCCTAGCACTAATTCTTTACTGTGGAAGGGGAACACAAACTGTGGAGTCTCCCTAGCTATCTGAAACATGGTCGATGTATTTGAATCTGTTCTCATCATAATCAGTCCCACTGGTAAAGTCCATAGAGGTTTGTTTTAACATCTATTATGAAAAACGTGGATTGTGAGTTAAATTCTGCTCTGCATGTGTGTATATATTGTGTGTATGTGTTTAACACATATTTTTAAGTGTTTCTCATGGAAAAATTGTGTTAAGCATATGGGCTACAGAAAATAATTTTAAAATATTATGAGTCTTTAAGTTTACAATATAGGAGGGGAAATTAATACACAAACCCTCAGCTGAATTTCTGAGCTGAATTAACAAGTATTATATTAGTTGTATATGTGAGTGTATACACATACACACAAATGGATAAGTGAATATATATAGATCTATCTCAGATCAAAGGAAGTAAGTAATTAAAATTTATAGGAAAGGGAATTTTTACAATATAGGTAACATTAACTGAAACTTTACAGAGAGCACAATTTTCATAGATTGGACAACTCAAGAAAATATTCCATACAGAGTGAACATTTTGGGCAAATTCTTAAAGCTATTTAGAGCATATTGTGGTTAATGAAATTATGATTAAATTATTCATTGACTGTTCCAGAGTGTATATGATGATGGTTTAGAGATAAACAAAATTTAGGTTTCAGAGCAATTTGTATGCCATGGAGTGGAGATTGCACTCTATTCATGAGGGAATCAAATAAGGTTCTTTGTCGATGGAAAAAAAAAAAAATGTTCAAAAAATTAAACTGAGAAATGTCAATATTTTACTTTATCAACTATACACTCCTTATGCTGGCTTTCAAAACCAACCATAATCTGATAACCTGAACAGCCTTTGATCAATTCATTATCTGAGATTTTTTTTTCTTCTTTTCTTCTCTTTTTACAACATAGAAGCCTTTCCCAATGTCTACCTCTACCACAAAGCTTTTTCTGGCTATTCCAGTTGTCTTCTGAAGTTCCTCCACTGAACATTCATGGAATTGATTTGACCTGCCTCTCATCTGCATCTATATACAAACTTATTTTTTCAACTAAATTTTAGACGTTTCTCACCTAAGCTTGCTTTGTGTGTTTGTTCTATAGCTGCGGAAAGAGATAAAACAGTACTAAACACAAAGTACAAAGCACAACTACTTTGTTCATTGATTGGCAGAGAACTTTCTGCTATACAAATGACGTTGTATAACCCAGGGAATGGGAGCTCTTGTCAACACAACTGTAGGAAGGAACTAAAGGCATTTTCTGTAAAGATCGTGTTTGCTCTCTGTAAGGGAACCTGATGGAAATGTGGTTATGTTAAGGATTCTCTAAGCAATTCAGAGGTTATTATTTTTTTAAATGAACATCTTTATTCCATGAGCTATTAATGGCTAGGCTCCCACTGTGTTGTCTGCTTGCTCAGTCTCACACCAATTCTATAGCAGTTGGACATTTTCTAATTAATCGTTGTAGATGGAAAATAAATGTTTCTGAAGTATTAAGTTGATAGGGGAAAGCTTCAGGATAAATTAGTTCTAATAGAAAAATATCTGCTCTTCTCATGCCTGATCTGTAAAGCAAAAAAAAAAAAAAAAAGATTCTTTAGGCTGTCCACAAAAATTCATTGAATTTCTGCCCTAAAAAAGCTCACGATATTGCTTTGACCTAAATCTGATAGTAATTTAGTGCCAGTTTCTTCCACGATAACCCTAGGGTAGGCCTGAATCTGGGCAAAACAAATTGCCTGTCTTGTCATCTGTTGCAATCTGTAACTTAAAGCCTTGCACCTTATTATCATTATTACAGCAGTATTGTCTCTGACAAAGAAACCAAAGATTAGTGCCTCTTCTCTTACCAATCCCACTATGCAAGTGTTTAATAATAATATCATCAACTTTATACATTGGTGTATAAGTTCATATTTGTTGGAGGGCTTTCCATTTTTTTCACTTACTTTCCATGTGTGATTGTAATGACTTACATAATTTTAAATTGCCAACGACAAGTTTAAAAATACTGGTTTAATCTATCATCTGAGTGCCAGATTCATATATTCAAATTTCTCATGGATGACACAAGGCCCCTCAAACTCCAGTACTGAACGTGTTTTCTTTTTTTCTCACCAAAGCAATTATTTGACCTGTATTTAGAATTCAGTTTAGTAGCACCACTATCCCTCCAATTATGCAACCCAGGCATCTTTTTTGTAGTGCGATCATTCCTTTAATTACTCAAGCCAGGTCTTCTAGACTTTCTTAAATTTCCTCAACTCCCGTTCACTCCATCTTTTCTACATATTTAAGTTCGGGTCCTCAAAACACTATAGAGACTATAGTAACATAGCCTCCTAACTGTTAGAACTGTGAGCTGTTCTCTCTGGCCCTACCTGCAGTTCATACTCCCCACTGCCACCAGAATAATCCACGTATCATTCTCCTATTTGGGACACTGCATAGCTTGTCCCTTGGGATCCTTGCTGGCTCTAGGACAGAGTAGCAGTACCTCTTCACATGTTGCCCACTCTTCTGCAAGCTCGAGCCCCTATATCACTCTGACCCTCATTTTTTACTCCCATACTGAATTATATATAGTTTCCATTGTTCACTCAGCTGTTTTATTCCTTCACGTTTTGTAAACACAGTCCCTCCCTCCTATTGTGCATGAGGTCTCTGTTGGTTGCTAAACCCATATCCACTTTTCAAAGGCTTACTCAGCTGACATACTGCTGAAGTTTCACTGGACCATTTCCCAGTGCAGTGCCTGGCATGCCCTTCCCAAAACAGTCTGTTCTATTCCTGCACTTTTATATAATTATAGCGTATATAACATTGATTTGCAATATTTTTCAACTTCTATCTACCCAAATAGTATGGTCCTTATATGCAGAGACCTTCTAGTATTCTTGTCGAAAATTCTCTAACCTATAACGCAGTGCCAAACATATTGTAAGGATTTGTATATTTTAGTTGAGTATAGCTGATCTCATTAGATTTTTGTAAGATAGGTTAGTAGAAATTATACTCATTATACACATGAGGGCTCCATATTCTATGGCTAAATAAATAAAGGTGTTATGTGATAAAGTTAAGCTAAAAATATAAAACAAAATACTTGGCACTTACCCCAAATAAATTATATATATATTTAGATTTATTTATTTTAGAGAGACAACATGAGCAGGGGTAGGGGCAGAGAGACAGGAAGAGGAAGAGAAGCAGACTCTGCGCTGAGCATGGAGCCCGAGGCAGGGCTTGATCTCACAACCCTGAGATCAGGACCTGAACCGAAATCAAGAGTCAGATGCTTAACCAACTGAGCCACCCAGGCACCCCCAAAATAAATTATATTATTAAAAATTTCATATATTACATATTTACATTTTTTACATGCTCACCCAATGAACACTAAAATTCAAAATGTAAGACATTTATATTTAAGTTACTTGTTATTTTGATTACCATGGCAGATAATTTTGAAAGGCAGCATCCTTAGTAGTTAAGAGTATGTACTTAGCAGTAAGACTTCTTAGTTTGAATTGTGTTTGGGCCTTTTCTATTTGTGCAGCCTTGAGCAAGTAATTCAATGTTTCAATAATTCGGTCACTTCATCTGTAAAATCTGCCCCATGGATTTGTTGTGAGGATTAAATATCTTATTATGAGTAGAATTATAGTCCTTGGAACAGATTAAATGATCTATAAGCACTATATTATCGTTTATAATTAGCAACCATTAAGGAATTCTAGTGAATACATACACATATATATGTGTGAGCTGTGTGTGTGTGTGTGTGTATGTGTGTATAAACATGGACTACAGAGGTTTTCAGACCAAAGTTCTGAAGTCTGTGAGCTTATATCGTCTGTGCTTTCCTAATTTTTATTTTCACTTAGTAGTGAATCAACATTAGTGTAGGACTTGACTCTGGTTGAATAGGATTCTTCGTTTAGTTATGACAGATTCATAAAATCTTCAAAGAATCATGGCTTTATGGAAATGCTTTGAACACACTTACTAAAGGAAACACTGCATTTGTAAAGATGATAAATTAGAAGAAAGGTATTTTTAGTAGAATTCATTAGATAGCAAATGGTGTTTTATCCCATGATTGAACATTTCCAATGTTTGAAAAACATTGCCTTTTCAGATGGCTCATTTCACCTGTGGGCCCATCTGAGAGTTAGAAAAACTTTTGATAATAAGAAAAAGGTTAATTGGAATTATCAAAGACTTTGGATATGGTCACATCTGTGGCTGAAAACTCAATTGAGCCCTCACTTTCTGTGTCCAATAGGCAAAGTAGCAACTATCTTGAGGTTCAATTACATAACACCTGATACCTAGTACACACTCTACAAATATTTACTCATGACCTTTTTTACTTCATAAGAAGTTAAAATCAGTTTATTTCCAGCTTTCACCCAGTAGTACCTTAAGATTGTACAATATTACTGCCTTATTCACATAAATCCCTTCGTTTAAAATAAAGATCTAGAGACTTTCAACTATTTTTATAACATTTTTCAAGACTTATAATCTTATTAACTGATCATGCTTCTCTGGATGTGTTTCTATCTTTAATATTTTTAAAAGATTTATTTATTTGAGAGAGAGTGTGCATGAGTGGGGGGAGGGGCAGAGGAAGAGAGAGAATCCAAGCAGACTGCCTGCTGAGCACAGAGCCTGATGCAGGGCTCGCTCCCAGGACCTTGAGATCATGACTTGAGCTGAAATCAAGAGTTGCATGCTTAACCGACTGACCCACCCAGGCACCCCTCTATCTTTAATATTTTTTTAAAGGCAGATTGTATAACTAAAGAAAACAATCTAGGTATGGTTTGACTATAATAGGTATCAAATTGTAGATGTTTATTTTTAATCAGTTGAAAAGTTGAAACTTGCTTTTACATTCATCTTATGACATTGACAATTAGTATTGAGAGAATATCAATTGAAACGCCTAAGCTGCTTTATAATTTTCTACCATACTTTTTGCTAGTAAGCCACATTTCTTTCCAATCATTTTGTGCAATTAGATTTTTGGACATAAGATATCCCTTGTGTAACCTTTTAATTATTTTGATTAAATCCGTCTTGTTAAATTTGGCCCATCACTTGAACCTGTCAAGATCTTGGAGCATGATCATCATACCTACCAAATTCATATAATTCATATATTTTCTGAACTTGCCTTGAATATTTTAATGCAAGTCATTAATAAGATAGAAAATGAGGCTCTGTGACTTTCCACATTGTCAAAATGGGCAGTGATTCCATATCAACATTTAAGTGTGGCCAGTTAAGCAGTCAATTCACCTAATGTTACAAGTGTCAATTGAAATTAGAAATGTAGAGACTTAAAGATTTTCTTGTGTTTATTTAACACTGGGATTTGGGAAAATGGTAAAGTGCTTTATATTAGATGTTTCTTCCATTTATATAAATGTAGGAGACTAAGGCTATATTATTATTCAGCTTAAGTAGTAGAGATTTATACTAATGGTATCAAGACTTCTATCTTGGGACGCCTGGGTGGCTCAGTCGGTTAAGCATCTGCCTTTGGCTCAGATCATGATTCCAGGGTCCTGGGATCAAGTCCCACATTGGGCTCCTTGTTCATCGGGAGCCTGCTTCTCCCTCTGCCTGACGCTCCCCCTGCTTGTACTCTCTCTGACAAATAAATAAAAATAAAATCTTAATAAAAAAGACTTCTATCTTATAACCTTGTACTTAGGGAGGAAATAAGCCAATTCAGAGAAGCTCTTTTCTTCTAAACTACTTCCACACTTCTATGCCCTACCCTGGTTTTCTCTGTCTCTCTTACACACATACACACACACACTCACACACTACTGAAGTAACTGCCTTGGAGTAGGGAGTAGTAAGAAATCAGTTTTGATTGACAGAGAAAAATTTGGGACAGTCACTATAAATTTCTGAGTCCTGGGGGCACCTGAGTGGCTCAGTTGGTTAAGCGTCTGCCTTTGGCTCAGGTCATGATCCCAGTCCTGGGATCGAGCCCCACATCTCCCTGCTCAATGGGGAGTCTCTTTGTCCCTCTCCCTCTTCCTCTGCCCCTGGTTTGTGCTCTCTTTCTCACTCACTCTCTCTCCAATAAATAAATAAAATCTTTAAAAAAATTTCTGAGTCCTGGCAATCTTTAAACTGTTGCTATCTGCTTAAAGCCCTCCTCAGTGGATGGAGACTTGATCTGGCTCTGATCCTCCAGCTCTCTCTGGGAAAGTAGAGAGGCAATAATAACTAATGGTGCCCTATAACAAAGGAGTGGTTAGACATATTGATCCAATAGCAAAGCAAGCCCAGAGCAATGAATTTTCGCCCCGAATATCAAGAATATGGTAATAGAAGAATTGGATCCACTCCTATCTTTTTTCCTCTACCCATTTAATAAGTAGTCACTTCTTATTTTGAAAGACCTTAATTTAAAGAGGGACTAGTCAATAGTCTTAGAAGACTGTACATTTTTGATGCTGTCCAACAGAAGTTAATCTTCATTAGGCAGACAGGAAAAGTGAGATGAGCAATTGCCCATAGAGAATATAAAATTGTGTTTATCTTGGGGAATTCATCTTTTTTCTTTTTTTTTCCAGCTTTATTGAGGTATAATGCACAAATAAAATTGTAAGATATTTCAGGTATACATTGTGGTGAATATAGGTATATGTTGTGAAAGGATTCCTACTATCTAGTTAATGAACACATCCATCAATTCACATATTGATCTCTCTTTTTTCATTTTATTTTTTGCATCATGATCAGTATACTTTTTAATCCCATTCTCCTATTTACCTCATCCCCCCACCAATCTCCCCTCTGGTAACTATCAGTTTGTTCTCTATAGTTAAGAGTCTGTTTCTTGGTTTGTCCCTCTCTTCCTTTTTTCCTTTGCTCATTTGTTATTTATTTATTTATTTATTTATTTATTAAAGATTTTATTTATTTATTTGAGAAAGAGAGTGAGAGAGAGAGCACAAGAGGGGGTAGGGTTAGAGGGAGAAGCAGACTCCCCGCCGAGCAGGGAGCCCGATGTGGGACTCGATCCCAGGACTCCAGGATCATGACCTGAGCCGAAGGCAGTCGCTTAACCAACTGAGCCACCCAGGCGCCCTGCTCATTTGTTTTTTAAAATTCCACATATGAGTGAGATCATAAGGTATTTGTCTTCCTCTGACTTATTTCACTTAGCATTATACTCTCTAGCTCTATCCACCTTGTTGCAAATGGCAAGATTTCATTATCTTTTTTAAGGATTTATTTATATGAGAGAGAGAGAAAGTGTGCGTGCATGAGTTGGGGGAGGAGCAGAGGGAAAGAATCCCAGGCAGACTCCCCACTGAGCACAGGGCCAGAAGCAGGGCTCAATCTCACCACCCTGAGACCATGACCTGAGCCAAAACCAAGAGCTGGATGTTTAACTGACTGAGCCACCCACCCAGGTACACCCTTATGACTACTACTGCTTTGTAATATAACTTGAAATCTGAAATTGTGGTACCTCTAGTTTTGTTTTTCTTTTTCAAGATGCTTTGGTTGTTTGAGGTCTTTTATGGTTCTATAGAAATTTTAGGATTATTTGTTCTAGTTCTGTGAAAAATGCTGTTGGTATTTTGATAGGGATTGCATTAAATATGTAGATTGCTTTGGGTAGTATGGACATTTTAACAATATTTGTTCTTCCATATCAGTAGCATAGAATGTCTTTACATTTCCTTGCATTGTCTTGAATTTCTTTCATCAGTATTTTATAGTTTTCAGAGTACAACTCTTTCACCTCTTTGGCTAAGTTCATTCCTAAGTATTTTATTATTTTTTGGGTGTGATTGCAAATGGTATTGTTTTCTTGATTTCACTTTCTGCTGCTTCATTATTTGTATATAGGAATGCAAGAGATTTCTGTACATTGACTTTGTATCCTATGACTTTACTGAATTCATTTATAAGTTCTAGTAGTTTTTTGGTGGGGTCTTTAGGGTTTTCTCTATATGGGGTCTCTAGGATTTTCTATATACAATATGTCATCTGCATATAGTGAGAGTTTTACTTCTTTCTTACCAATTTGGATATTTGGATGCCTTTTATTTCCTGTTCTTGTCGTATTGCTGTGGCTAGGACTTTCAGTAGTATGTTGAACAAAAGTGTTGAGAGTAGGGACACCTGACTGGCTCAGTCAGAAGAGCATATGACTCCTGATCTTGGGTTGTGAGTTCAAGCCCCATGTTGGATATAGAGATTACTTAATTAAAAAAAAAAAAAAAAAAAAGGTGGGGAGAGGGGACATCTTTGTCTTATTCCTGGCCTTAGAGGAAAAGCTGTCAGTTTTTCGCCATTGAGTATGATGTTGGCTGTGACTTTTTCATATAAGGTCTTTATTATATTGAGATATGTTCCCTCTAGACCTACTTTGTAGAGGGTTTTTTTTTTTTTATCATGAATGGATGTTTTACTTTGTCAAATGCTTTTTCTGCATCTATTGAAATAATCATATGGTTTTAAGGCTTTCTCTTATTGATGTGATGTATTATGTTGATTGTTTCATGAATATTGAACCATTCTTGCATCCCAGTAATAAATTCCATTTGATCATGGTGTATGATTTTTTAAAAATACAGTAGGAAGGGAAAAATGAAGGGGGGAAAATCAGAGGGGGAGATGAATCATGAGAGACTATGGACTCTGAGAAACAAACTGAGGGTTCTAGAGGGGAGGGCGGTGGGGGGATGGGTTAGCCTGGTGATGGGTATTAAAGAGGGCATGTATTGAATGGAGCACTGGGTGTTATACACAAACAATGAATCATGGAACACTACATCAAAAACTAATGATGTAATGTATGGTGATTAACATAATAAAAAATGTATTTATTATCAGAAAAAATATTGTTAGATTCAGTTTGCTAATATTTTGTTGAGGATTTTTGCATCTATATTCATGAGAGATATTGGCCTGAAGTCCTCTTTTTTTTATGTGTCTTAATTTGGTTTTAGTATCAAGATGATATTGGCCTCATAGAATTAATTTGGAAGTTTTCCTTCCTCTTGTGTTTTTGAAGTAGTTTGAGAAGAATGGGTGTTAACTCTTCTTAAAATGTTTGGTAGAATTAGCCTGTTGAAGCCATCTGGTCATGGACTTTTGTTTTCTGGGAGTTTTTTGATTACTGATTCAATTTTATTGCTGGTAATTGTTCTGTTCAGATTTTCTACTTTTTTTCTTTCTTCTACCTTTGGTAGGTTATATGTTTCTAGAAATTTATCCATTTCTTTTTTCTAAGCTGTCCAATTTGTTGGCATATAGGTTTTCATAATATTCTTTACAATTGTTTGTATTTCTGTGGTGTTGGTTGTTATTTCTCCTATTTTATTAGTAGTTATGTTTATTTGGATCCTCTATCTCATCTTTTTTTTTTTTTTTTTAAATGAGTCTTACTAGAAGTTTATCAATTTTGTTGATCTTTTCAAAGAACCAGCTCCTGATATCATTGATCTGTTATATTACTTTTTTTAAGTTTCAGTGTCATTTATTTCTGCTCTAATATGTATTACTTCCTTTCTTTTGCTGGGTTTGAGGAATTCATCTTTTTTTTTTAAGATTTTATTTATTTATTTGAGAGAGAGGGAGCACAAGCGGAGTGAGGGGCAGAGGGAGAAGCAGGCTCTCTGCTGAGTATGGAGCCTGATGTGGGACTTGATCCCAGGACCCTGGGATCATGACCTGAGCAGAAGGCAGACACTTAACCAACTGAGCCACCCAGGCGCCCCTGGGGATGTCATCTTGATTTTAACTTTAGTACTCAGGATTATAAACTCAGAATTTTTTTTTTTTCCTTTTTAAACATAAATGAGATTAGGTTTGTTTCTTAAGAATGAACTCTCACTAACCAGGTTCTCACAACACAGATGTATATAACAATCGACAGTAAGAATTATATAAAAAGTACACAAATACTTGAAAATTCTGATCCATATATTTTTCTTTCAATAAATCAGACTACTCAGCAATCTAAATTATAATCAGACAATTGATTAGTGGGCTTGGAATATTAACAAAGTGATATGAGTTGTCAAAATAGAATTTGTTGAGCATCTTGCTAATATCTATGTATGATAAATGTACCATATTTTCTTTATATTCAAGTCTAGTAACAATGAACAAGACGTCAACACATTTTTTATACTTGATTTAGCAATTTCATTATAGTTGATATTCACTAATTTTCTTTATATATCTACATGCTTCCTCTTCAACAAATTTCTTTCCCCAACTTAACCCCATGTTTACCATTACATATTTCTTGGCATCCCACCATTTTAATGAAGTTTTATTTATACTTACTTCTTTTGATGTTATTCATGATTTTTCTAAAATTACTAGCAGCATTTCAGAGATATTATTTGAGAGTTTCTCAGTACCCTGTGATATAATTCATTAAACTCCCAAAAGTTGTAGTTGTTTATTAAGAACTTAGATACTATCTTGCATTTGCTTTTATCAGTTCTTTTCATACATATTTCTTGCACATCAAAGAGCAATTTTCTCAGGGAAGAAGACAACATAAAAGTAGAGATTGCATTTCTTATTCACTCTTTGTCCATATGTAACTTGTTTCTTTGAAAATCTAGATTAATTTGGCTACCTGTATATTTGTATTCTTGAATGTTTCCTGAGAGATTTGTGCTGTTCATCTAATATTAGTCCTTAGATATTTGCCTATAGACATTTTAAGGGTAGGGTGTGTTGAATCATCAGGATGTCATCAAGAAAGCCTAAGTACTAGATATTTCTTGGGTTAGCTTCTATTGTTGAATTTTTTAGGGTTCAGGTCTTATACTCACTTGTGTAGGTCCATAAAGTTAATTGGGATGCTCATAAGTGAGAAAGATCATTGTTAGCATAATGTATGTGAGACCAACACTTAAGAATGCCGATTTGTTAAATGTCCAGGGCAGATAGATAATCCTTTTTAAAAAATAAGTTATTTTATTTATTTATTTATTTATTTATTTATTTATTTATTTGAGAGAGAGAGGGAGAGCAGGGGGAGGAGCAGAAAGAGAGGGACAAGAAGACTCTGCCCTGAGCACAGAGGCTGACTGACACAGGGCTCCATCCCACAACCCCAAGATCATTACCTGAGCTGAAATCAAGAGTCAGATGCTTAACTAACTGAGCCACCCAGGCACCCCTAGATAGTCTTTTTACTTACCCAATTGTTCAGTACGCATACCACCTGCTGTCCTAGCATTATGATACTGGAGGAAGCTGAGTAACTAAGGAATGGGGAGGGCATTCATTTGAATAAAAAAGAGATCAATTGATAGTATTCAAGGATATTTGTCCTAAGTCATGGTGAAGCCTAATTAATCCTTTTTGCCTTTTAAAGAATACCCAACTAGACACTTTTGGTTTCCTAGATCAGTGTTTCTTGTGTCTGCTCAGTTCTTGATATAATCTACCTGTTCTACCTCATGGACTACCAGATTTTTTATTTCTTATTAAGGATGATTGTCCTTTCTCACAGTGCCTTTCCCCCCCTTTATATGTACTTATATTGGTAATAAGGCTAAATTGCTGTTTTGTGGGCTAGGGAGTTACTCTTTGTCTACCTTTCTGTGTTACCCATGGTATTTTTCCATTGCTTAGTTGAAACATCATTATCATACTAAAAATCATTTATTCCATGTTTTGTTCAGATCCTTTTGAAAATATTAATTCATTGAAGAAGTTCCTATACAACTATATTAATTTGGTAAGGTGATACTTTCTTTTTAACCTTTTTGGGTGATTTCTTTGAGTCTGGTTTTGAGGCTATTTAACTTTTTTCTGTCCCAGGTTCTTGGGATAACTAGTGTTATCTTGTAATTCCAAGAATTTTCAAAGTTGTCTTCTATCTTAAATGTAGCAAAATAGCAGAAGATTAGGACACAGAAAATGAAAATAAGTGGAGATCTTTTAGATAATCAAGTATCACTAAATTATTTAAAGAAGCCATGGGCTGATTTCTGACAAGATCGCTACACCAAAAATGCTCTCCTTATCTTCAGGGATTATCTTTTGTCCCAAAATTGTATATCCTTAATGAGTTTTTGCTTCCTTGTTCAAATATTTAAAAACAAACCAAAACAAACCTTTCACATCGTTGTAGATTTCTCTATTTCTCCTTTAAAATTTTGATTTTATATATTTTGAAGCTCTGTTATTAGTTGTGCACACATTTAGTATTTCCCTTCCCTCCCCCCCATCATAATGCAATGTTCCTCTTGCATGCCACAAAACCACCCTGAGTTCAGTGGCCAGAAAACCCAGGAGTCAACTCCACCATTTCAATCATACTTATTGCATATATAACTCTATCACCATGTGAATTTTACCTCCTAAGTTATCTTGATTCTGTCTACTTCTCTTGAAATTTATTCCCACCATCTAGCTTCCTATCTTCTAACTTGTCTACCTTCAACAGTCTTGTTTCGCTTAGAGTGTTTTTATGAAATCAGAAATCTGATTATGTTCATAAAGCACTTCCATTATTTCCCTTTGTTTTTAATAATCTAAATCTTTAATGTAGCCTACAGGTTAATAATCAGGTTCCTGGAGTCATAAGCCTTTTCATATTCTAGTTCTTCTTGGGAGAAAAACTGTAACCATTCTTTTTACCTGGAAAACACAATCTGCAAATTGAAATTCAAAAACCACTTCCTTAGGGAAGGCTTGCCTAACTATGCAGACCATATAACATTCTCCTATTTTATATTTTCCATTGTGCCATGTATCTCTCATTCAGAACACTTGTCATATTTATAATTTTATGTTTATTTTGGCATTTGATTCATGCTTAGCTAGCCTTACTAGACAACAGGCTGTTTGAATGGGGACAGTTCTGTTTTGCTCACCGAAGTATGTATCTCTTGCCATGGATCTGGTAGATATTTCCTGCCCAATAAAAACTTGTTGAATGAATAAATGAATGAACAGGATGCATTCATTAACATTTCTACATTGACTAACATAAAGCAAAATACGTTTGAAGTTTATTTCAAAATTTTCCAGAAGAAAAAAATCATAGCACACCTTCTCACAAACACTTGGGTCTTCTTTCCTTCTCTCTTAAGTGGAATTAATATTTTAACTTTATTTAGTGCTTAAATGATTGTTCTTTTTAAAGCAATGCAAATAATAGCAATTATACAAATTATAGCATTTTCTTATAACCTATACCTGGATATATTTTTTGTATTCATTATGTAAGAAGAAAGTTACTATATTGTTATTCTTTCCAGGTAATGCCATTAGCAGTGAAAATGTCAATTTAGAGACTTTTCTGATGACCTTTTCCCTTAGCTATTGTCATCCACCATCAAAATTCTAAAAGTTAAAGCTTTCAGTGAGATATATGATTTGATTGAATGCCATTAGATTCCTCTATGCATCCTGTTAAGAATGTCTAATTGTAAGACAGAGATAATTTATTTAGAGAATGTAATATTTAAACTACTTAAAAATATTTTTTTCTTTTATGACAAAAGTATATATAAGGAAGAAAATGGTGATACGGCAAACAGAAAGCAAAATGAACATGGCTTTTCTATATATATGTGTGTGTGTGCAAGTGTAAAATTAATTAATTTCTAAATATGAAATAAGCTAGGTTATTATCAAGTGAGATAATTCCTATATTTTTATTAGCTCATTTTTTGTACTAAGTAAGCACTTGGTAAATATTGATATTGATAGTCTTATTATTGCTATAATTACTGGAGCTGTTCTTATTTAACCTTTAAATTGTACCACATCCTTCTCTTATAAATGTTCAATATTACAATAAAAGACTTTTAATGGCCCAGAAATTTTAATGGCCCAGCAATAGAGCATTACAGAGAGCAATCCTTTCTTGCTGGTGTAATCCATCATACTAAGTCTTTTGATGTCAAAGTTTCTTAAATCCACATGAAGAAAAATTGAGGAGGGGTTGATTGAATAACAAGCTTTTAATACAATATTAATAAGTAAAAAGTGTTCCTCATATTGAGTTGCTAATTTATTTTGAACTCAATTATTGTTTGCTCTAGTTCTCCTTTATTCTTATTATAAACAAAAATATTTCCTCAACTTCTAGCATGGTGTATAGCATATAGCAAATAGTAGGTGATAATGAACATTTACTGTGAAATTAATTACTTAATGAAATCAAGCTAAATTTTGATGATAGAGTACACACTGATTATTTCATTTTATATGAAACTATGAAGCATGCATTCCACTATGTATGGTTAAGTTTATTTTTTTCTTTGTTTAACCATTAATCTTATCAATTCATTATCTTTACCTCATACTACAAGATACCAAGTGGTGTCAAACTGAATCTTAAACAAAGAATAGGATGTAGCCTAACAATTGAGGGATGGTTTGAACGAGTGAGGACAGAGAGTGTAGGCTACAAGCAGAAGTGGGAACCAAATCCACACAGGCTTAGAAATGAGGTGGTATTTAATAGCTCACATGCACTACATGCTGTTTGAGTGAATATGCTTCAGCACCCTTGTCCATGGAATGAGGTTGATGAAAAAAAATGTTTATGCTGCTTTTTGTCAATTCTACAATTCTGCAATTCTTTAACAGTTTTTTTCTTTTTTAAAAACAATTTTTAAATGTGAAAAATCACTATTTCATCATAGATTTTTAAATATTTTAAGGCTTATAGTATTCAAGAAAATAATAATAATACTAGACCAAGATTTTCTATTGCTGTGTGAAATAATTTTTGAAACAAATGCACTGCTTTCATACCTCCTGAGGCTGGCTAACATTCCATTCTTGCAAGTGCTGCAACCCACGGTGCTGTTCTAAATCTTTTACTGGACTTCTTGCTTCTCCTGTACACTTATAACATACATACCCCTAACGTGGGTACATTACAGGAATAAGAATAATTCTGGATAATTTCCACATTTTGAGGTGCTTGACATATTTAAAAACTATTAAATTGCCACAACATTGTGAATGTTTATATATTACAAATAATATGTAACAAACACAAATAAAAAGATTGTATATATAATCCCACTAATATATATCGAGAATTTAAGATATATGCCCTCAGAGAATTGGAGACCTTGCACAGTTTGCACATTCACCCTCCTTTTGGTCAGCCCTGCCCATTACTTAATATACTCTGTGTCTTTTTATAACAATAAAAATAGAACTTAACCAATACTGTGGTTATCCAATTTAATATAAATCCAATATATTTATAATGCATTTCCAGTCTCTGTTGGCTTTTCCAAAAAAAAAAAAAAAATAGGATATACCTCAGTACACATTCTTCTTGAACTTGCTCTTACAAAGTATATACATAAAATTAAAAATTAGGCACCTAAGCTTATGATAGGGATACAAATAATTCTGGCCATATATCACATATCTAATGAAATAGAAAATAATATAGGGACACATGAAATGCCAACCTCTGCCAATCATTTTAAAACTTAGAGATGTCTAAGGACGTTTATCATGTTATGAAAACTGACTATTTCTTGAAAGTTGCAATAGATTTCATTTAGGAAGGAAAACTGGCTTATGATTAAGTATATTTGTAATAGAGAAAAAAGTGAAAAGTCAAGTTTGTTTCTATTAAAGAGATTTCCATAAAAGAATGGCTAATCTCAAAATAATTGGTTATGATTGATAAAAGAATGTCATGTGAATGCTATAAAAGATTAAAGCCAAGACTGAGTCCTAAGAAAGGAAAAAATGCAAGCATAAAATACAGAATGAAATTTAACTACAAGGAATTAAACTGTGGTTTTTCATGAATTAAATAACTATTATGGGCTAAATAGTATCCCCTCCAAATTTATAAATTGAAGTTCTAATCCCTAGATTGTAGAAGATGACTGTATTTGGAGATAGGATCTTTAAAGAGGTAGTTAAGTTATAAATGAGGTCTTTGGGGTGGCCCCTATTCCAATATGACTGATGTCCTTATAAAAAGAGGAAATTAAGACAGTGACAGAGAGAAGATCATGTGAGGACACAAGTAGAAGATGGCCATCTACAGTTCAGGGAGAGAGGCCTCAGAAAAAACCAACCCTTCTGACCCCTTGATTTCAGACTTATGGCTCCAGAACTGTGAGAAAATAAATTTGTTGATTAAGCCACTTTTATGATACTTTGTTATGGTTACTCTAACAAATGCACCTTAAACACTTAAAGTATAGTTAATATTTTTATTTTATTTTATTATGTTATGTTAATCACCATATATTACATCATTAGTTTTTGATGTAGTGTTCCATGATTCATAGTTTGCGTATAACACCCAGTGCTCCATTCAATACGTGCCCTCTTTAATACCCATGATTAATGTTTTTATAAATAATATATTGTAAGCATTAGGAGAAATCTCTCAAAGAACTAAATTACTTTGGTAACAAGGCTTTCAAATAAAACTGTGTCATTAGTATGCTAAAAACGTGGAGGTCAAAATGAACAAAATCTGTGGGAATTGAAGCAGAATAAAACAGTAATATTTGATAAGCAGTGAACTAGGGATATCATCATCTAAATCTCACTAATGCTCCTTCATTGGATTATAGGGCTTCAAGCAACACCATCTCTACTTTCACAGAACTTCTGGTGATGTTGATGATGATAGTGACAATAACCCTTTTCATGTGTTAAGTAGTGTACCAAGCACTTTATTATCTCACTTAAAGAGTCATTATTTTTTTCCTTACTTTACCAATGAAGACCAGAGTATTTAAATGATTTATCTAAAATTACACTGTTAGCAATTAGGAAGTTGTCCCAGATTCTCTATCCTAATCACTAGTATTTGCTCACTTAATAAAGATAGACCATGAGAAATTCCCCAAGAGGAAGAGTATAAGCATACAACGATAAATATATACAACTGCATACTGAAATACATATGATGCTCTAATTTCACTGTTTCATTTTTTTTTGTCATATGGTAATATTGATGAAATTGGAAAGACTGCTACTATTTTAATATATATGTGTTGGTATATATATATATGTAGTATATATATATATATATTAGTCTAACATTTAATAGTAAAATGTTATATAATTATATAATTAGTCATCTTCATCTTTCATTTACATAAGTACACTATTTTGTATATTTTATGATACATGTTACTTTTTATTTATTTTTTTAATTTTATTTTTTTTTCTTAGAGAGAATGCAAGCTAGTGGGGGATAGGAGGAGAAGGAGAGAGAGAATTTTTTTTTTTTTTTATGTTATGTTAGTCACCATACAGTACATCATTAGTTTTTGATGTGGTGATCCACGATCTATTGTTTTCATATAACACCCAGTGCTCCATGCAGTATGTGCCCTCCTTAATATCCATCACCGGGCTAACCAATCCCCCCTCCCCCCTCCCCTCTAAAACCCTGTTTGTTTCTCAGAGTCCATAGTCTCTCATGGTTCATCTCTCCCTCCGATTTCCCCCCACTTCATTTTTCCCTTCCTTCTCCTAATGTCCTCCAAGAGAGAATTTTTAAAAAGATTTATTTATTTATTTGAGAAGCAGAGCGAGTGAGTGAGCATGGGGCAGAGGGGGCAGAGGGAGAGGGAGAGAGTCTTTTAAGCAGACTCCCCTCTGAGTGCAGAGCCTATATGGGTCTCAATGCCTGCTTGATCTCGCAACCCTGAGATAACCTGGGCCAAGAGTCAGAGGCTTAACCAACTGTGCCACCCAGGCACCCCAGAAGAGAGACTCTTAAGCAGGATTCACACCCAGCATGGAGCCTGACACAGGGCTCGATCTCACGACTCTGAGATCATGATCTGAGCCAAAATCAAGAGTCAGATGCTTAACCGACTGAGCCATCCAGGCACCCCACATGTTACTTTTTAATGTTATTCACTATTATAAGAATAATTACTATTTGATCAAAATTTTAAGTGGTGAATATATGTAGCTATACATATTTGGTAAAGTATTCAGTGTTCTTTTTTAGGAATTGCCATATTGCAGCCATATTTTAGCTTTTAGTAAACAGTCTTCTTTTAGAACATAAGATTATCCTTCTTTCTTCATTTCTAACAATTTTTTAAATTAGTCTTTTTTTGTTTCCTTTTTATTTTCCTTTCCTTTCTTTCTAGTCCTATAGTTTTCAGGTTTACCTCTACAACATCCTTTATGGCAAGATTAGAGTTGTACTTCATGACTGCCAAGATAAATGTCATGAGAAATCAAGCTCCCTAATTTACAGAAGAAAAAAAATTTTCATAGAAGATCTCTAGTAAGTAACTTATGTAATAAGTGAAAGCTAGACCGTAACCAAATTTCACCTTTCTAAGTCTGAGACAGGGGGATAGTAATATTTCTTATGTCAGTGACTACACATTACAGCAAATATTTTGGCTGACATTTTTACAATGAACAACTATAGAGATAAGATTATAATATAATCATATAATATTAATAACATTAAAATAATAGCTAATATGAGTTTTTACCCTCTGAAGTATCTTACATTAACCACTTTACATGCATTTTCTTAATTGTAATATTATTGGGTGCATTTTATGATTATACTTATTTTTGGGATAAAAACATGGAGGAATGACACACAATGATTATGTAACACAGTCAATGCAAGGTCAGTTGGGAATTCTACCATACCCAGTTTGGTATGATTTCAGAACCAGAGGCTTATAAACTCTCCTATGGTAGCTTTTTTTTAAAAGATTTATCCATTTATTTTAGAGGGAGAGAGAGAGAGCACAAGTGGGAAGGGCAGAGGGAGAGGTAGAGAGAATCTCGAGCGGACTCCCCACTGAATGCAGAGCCTGACAAGAGCTTGATCCCAGGACCCTGAGATCATGACCTGAGCAGAAACCAAGAGCTGGACGCTTAAATGATAGCGTCAGCCAGGCGTTGCTCCATGGTAGCTTTTAAGATAGATTTCTCTAGATAGGGATATAAGATATGACTAAAGTTTAATTGGCTAGGTGGACCTTTTATTCAAAGAATGCTGCAGGACAAACTTCCTCTCCAGCAGATAGCTACAGGATATTGAGAGCAAGTGGAGACAGGTCTTTGCATAAAAGCAGGACTTTATGTAGAGTTTGACTTTTCGCGTAATTTCTCACAGAGTGATCTTTAAAGATGGGGACTGCACCGGTTAGCAGTCGAGGGATCTCCCTTGCACAACTAGAAACAGGGAACTGGTAAAGTATGGAGGTCCCCACCACATCTTCCTTATCTTTCCTGACTCCATAGAAACTTTCATATTCTGAGGAATGTGTATTTAGCACATCTGATTTCAAAGGGTAGATCAAAATTTTTCTTTTATATTCATGGACTCATTTTACCTGGAAATTCATAGAAAAGGGAGTCATTTTATGTTCCTGAATCAAGATTTAATAATATACCAACTCCTGAAAATGTTTGCACAAATTATAACAGTAGCATTTTTACATAATACATTTTGGTACTTATGCTGAGAGTCAATAGATTAAGATTTTGAGTAAAGTGTAAATTTTATTTATTCCTTTCAGTGAGCATGACTTTGTATACATTGAAATTTGGTGACTATTGAGAGTAATATTAGGAAGAAGTATTAATAACAGTCAATACTTTCAAATATGATATGACTCCCAACTTAATTATATCTTATCTGGAAAAGAATAATAACTAATAATATATTTGAAGGCAGACAAAAGGCAAATTGAAGATAAATGTTAGACAAAAGGTTACACTTTTGAGTCAGTACCTCAAAGGATGAGCTCATAGTTGGAAGTAAATGAGACAGTTTTCACTTCTTTTGACAGAACTTGATTAATTCAAGAAATGCTTTCTCTGCTGCTTAGCTTCTCAGCACTCTCACCATCTGCCCATATTCGGCTTTGGTTTCTATTTGGTTTCACTTGTGAAGTAACATAAAATGAGAAACTCATTAAAAACTTTTGAGACACATCCCATGTAGACACATAGAAACCACTCAGTAGCTGCAAGTTTTATAGACTCAGATGAAAATGATCTGTATGGAATAGTTTTTTTTTTTTTAATTTAGGATTTTAGGGGCACCTGGGTGGCACATTCAGTTAAGTGCCCTACTCTTGGATCTCAGGGTCATAAGATGGAGCCTGGTGTTGGGCTCTGCACTCAGTGCAGTCTGCTGAAGACTCTCTCCCTCTCCCCCCCTCTTCTCTACCCCCCCCGCAAAAAAAAAAAAAAAAAAAAACAAATAAATAAATCTTACCAAAAAAAATCAGGATTTCAGTCTGGGTAACTATGGTTAGTAATGGAAGCCACATTTGGAACACATAAAATGCTCTGAGGTTGATGGCTATTAGGCTGGAGTAGCACATCCTTGTGAAGCTTACTTTGATTATTCCACCTTGAACTCAAGTTTTTTCTCTGAATTTCTATAGTATGTGTACTTTTTAAGTACTATTTATTACCTATTAATTTTCATTAATTTTCCAAACATGAATATTTCCTGTTCCTCATTAATGGAAGGCAGTGATCCTGTCTTTTAAAAATAAAATAAACATTATAGTAAAGACTACCACTTGTTGATTACCTCCCAATTACTAGTCTATTGTTAGACTTGTAAATGTTACCTTCCTATTTTACCTTTGAATTTCACAGGAAGTTACAACAGGTTTAAACTCAATGATTTTTTTTTCCATTATCTGCTTGGTGGTAGGTTTTCTGTAACATGTTTTCACCATTTATATTTCATTCTATCTTCAACAAGATGATGTATAACTGGGAATTACTGTATTCCCATTTAACAGAGATTAAGATAAATTAAATGATTTGCCTGAGATTGCAAGTAGTAGCATTCAGTATTGAAGTGTTGAATCACTATATTGTACACCTGAAACTAATATAACACTGTATGTTAACTATATTGGAATTCAAATTAAAAAAAAAAAAACAAGAGTAACATTCATTCTCTACATCATAGCTGTAGTGGCACTGAGTTAGAATGAGTAGCACCATATTAGGATGTGGTGGAGTATTAAAGAAAAGAGATTCATGAGATTTCTCCCAATATATTACATCAGGACTCTGGTGGCCCCAAAAGATCTCCAGTTCTATATGCTTTTTCAAAAACTCAATCATCCTTCTTTATGAGTGGAATAGTATTTAACATTAACTGATCAATGAATTTAGGCAATCTATCTTAATACTTTTTAGAAAAGAACTTGTTTAATATGATCTATTTCATGAGTTCTCAATGTTTATACCTTCAGAAGAGTTTGGAGTTTTTTATATATGTGTATATGCATAGTTTGTTCTATCTCAATATATTTTTATTTCGTATTTTTCCTGACCATAACTATTGTGGTTTGACCATAAATTACTGTATGTGATATTGCTTTATGTTATGTGTTTACTTTTTTTGTGTGTGATGGGGGAGGTTTTCTGGCATGTTATAGCCTCCATTATCTACCCAGTATAAGTTAAAAAATAAAAGAATAGGGCGCCTGGGTGGCTCAGTTGGTTGGGTGACTGCCTTCAGCTCAGGTCATGATCCCGGAGTCCCTGGATCGAGTCCTGCATCGGGCTCCCTGCTCAGCGGGGAGTCTGCTTCTCCCTCTGACCCTCTCTCCTCTCATGCTCTCTCTCTCTCTCAAATAAATAAATAAAATCTTTAAAAAAAAATAAAAGAATAATTGCATAGTAATTTTTAGACACTGCTCTTCTTTTCATATCATGCATAAGTATCATTAATTTTACATTCCTAAGTAAAATGGTAAAAAATATTTTATTATACTTGACTCTAGCTTATGAATATTGATATAACCATGCCTGTTTATAGCAAAGTTAGATAGTGCTGCTAGAAGTTGGCAAATATGAACAATTCATTTCAAGACACTGTACTATTCATGTTAGTCTTCTGTGTATGACCTATGCTACTTTGCATATGGTGGGCTGTTATATTTGTGAAACCCCTCCATGATCTTGATTGTCCATCTTGCCTCTACCATTTTCGGGTGGGCACAGAAAGGCTCTGAAACTGTACAAAGTAGATCTGGCTAGACATCACTTGCCAATCTTCATAATGTTATTGTCCAGAGACCTCTGTGGGACTTAAATGGCCCTTAGGTCATAGATAAGTTCCCTGGTGCTTTCTGTTCTTGCCCACCTTCACTTTGAGAATTTAGCTGGCATAGGTATGGTAGGATAGAAGGAATTTGGGGTAGGCATTCTGTCTTCCGTCTCTTTCCTGTCTTGGACCTTGACCAAGGCTTTTGAAATGAAAAACCACAAATTAAAGATTGTTTTCACGTGCTATTAAAATAAAAAGTGAGTTCTATTCCTAGAAGCTTAAACTCCTATTTCATTATTTCCTTGATTCTGGTGGTAGGTGACTAATGAGGAGGACTTTAAGAATATGATTTTGATAAATACTAAAACAAAAGTGTTGAATTCACTTTTCTTGACTTTTTTTTAAAGATTTTATGTATTTATTTGACAGACAGAGACGCAGCGAGAGAGGGAACACAAGCAGGGGGAGTGGGAGAGGGAGAAGCAGGCTCCCCCTGCTTCAGGAGCCTGATGCGGGGCTCGATCCCCGGACCCTAGGACCATGACCTGAGCCGAATGCAGACGCTTAACGACTGAGCCACCCAGGTGCCCCACTTTTCTTGATTTTTGAATGGAGTCGGGATTTTTCTCTGTCTTCAGTTTTGCAGCTGGAATTTTTAATAATTTTCTTATAAGTGAAATTTATTCTGGTTTCAAACATATCCAGAAGTTTGTGAGGAAGGAAAATAGGAATTTCCTGACATTTCAGTGACAAGGCTTTACATTAAACTTTCATTGTCATCTTTCTTGAAACAAGAGCAGAAAAACACAATCCTGAGGGGAGTTTCATTGGCATGTTGCTGAACAGCTTGATGTCCCCAATTGGAACAGAGCAAAGTGCACAACAGGCCACCTGATTTTTCATAGCCAAGAACGAAATGGAAAATTGAAGAGAAAGAATTTCATTCCACTCCACTTACTTGGTTTAAATTCACTTTAAAAATATGAAATGTCTCATTCAGTTTAATTCATGCAAATGAAGCCTATAGAGGATGACAGAAATCATATGGCAAAGACTTTCCCAAATGCTGTGACTGAGAGTGAAGCAGTTTTATACCGTTTTTGAGGGGGATACCATAAAATACTGCTGGAATGGCTGGAGATTGTATTGAAGACCTTCGTAGATTGGAGGAGATTAATAATTTAGGATTCAAATTTAAAAAAAGGTAAGTAATTTAGCAAAACATTAGAGGGCTTTCATGTCTTTTAAATTAATTTTCTTTTTCTTTGCCATTTAAGTTGGTAAAGGGACTACATGATTATATATTCTCTTGATAAATTTGTATATATAAAGACATAATCCAAATAATTTAGTTTATAGAAGTCCTTTGTCTTGAAACACCCAGATAAT
Organism: Phoca vitulina; assembly: GCF_004348235.1. NCBI lineage: Eukaryota > Metazoa > Chordata > Mammalia > Carnivora > Phocidae > Phoca > Phoca vitulina. Next base: position 17,144,843 of record NW_022589710.1, read on the forward strand.
TGAAACAAAAGAAGAATGTTGACTGTCTTTGGCTCTGTTCATTTAACTATTGTCACATTATTAGCTTATTTTTCTCTTTACATTTTTTATTGCATCTTAAATAGCAAAATAACAGATGTGGCTGTTCCTTGAAAACGGTAAAGTGTATACAATTTCAGTTGCTATCTTTAGTATTGTTGTTATTCTGCCCCTATATAAATTCTGTATTCCAGTACACATGTGTTATATATTTAGTCATGAATATTCATTGACTATTTAGTTTTGTTACTACTTTGGCTTTACTTAGAGTATTCCCTTCACTTGTTTGTGGGTTTGTTGTGCTCTCTGATAGACTTTTAATAGTAGAATCTCTGAAAACCCCACTATTTAAAGCAATAACATTAATTAACTGGTCTCCTAAAATTTGACTTACTTAGAATCTCTTTTCTTTTTTAATTTTACTACTCAATAAGCCATTGTGTTTATACACATGAGCTTTAGTTGTGGAAAAATTTGTTTGTATTATACTTTGAAATGCTCTTCTCTCTCATTTCTTCCTTCTCTATTAATTATGCTATGTGTCAGCTATTGGATTTGTTGGAATATTCCTCTCATTTTTTTTTTTTATCTTTTCCCCCTACTTTCCATTGTTTCATGATTTTATTTTAACTTCTTATTTTTTCACATTTATTTTCAATGCTTTTATTGAATTTATCATTCTAGTTATAATATTTTAATGTGTAAAAGCTCATTAGTTTTGATGAATATTCATTGTTACATTATCATGTGCAATATTATAGCTTTCAGAGTTATTCATTATAGTTTCTTTGCATGAGGATGTCTTTCTCTTTTCTCTGTATTCTTTTTTCTCTGGATTCATTTTTATATTTTGCTCTGTGTTCTTTTCTCTTTCTTTCATGTAATAAGCTTTCTCAAATCACTGCTGATTTCTAGATATCTATTCATATATAAGAGTGAAGTATGAAAGAAATAATTAGACTCTTAGTGTTTGTAGTCAGGTTTGCCTATAGCTGGAGGTCTTTTCTCTTTAATCATTCTTCTCTATCAAATATTTATCTGGCCAGCCCTGCAAAATTTATGATGCCTTATGCAAACTGAAATTCAGAGCTCCTTGGTGAAAATTAAGAATCTCAAGACAGCAATCACAGAGCTTTAAAATAAAATGTAATCCTTTTAAGTGTGGGTCCCCATGAGATGACAGAAGATACATACCCATGAATCTGGCCCTGTCTCTAGGTCAATGTTTGCCTGAAATCCAGTTTTCCGGGAACTGCAGTCCTCTGCAGTGAACAGACCTTGGTTACTTATACTTTCAGTTAATTCCCCATTTTTCAGCCTTGTGCCTCACTTTACCTTCTGCTTTTTCTTTTGTTCTTTGTTTTCAAAAGCCTCTTTAATTTCTATTGAGAATAAGGACTACATTTCCTTGGGGTGGAGGGATGTGTTCTCCAGCACAAGGGCAAGAGGCTGGAACCATGGTGTCCATCCTGTCTGTGTTCAGACTGTTAACACACCACCCTAATTTCAGCCTATGTCTTACATCTTCATTATGGAAACTTTAAGTCCAGGGTCCCATGAATATTTTTTCTTTGAGATTTCTCCCTTTTAAGGACTTAAGTAGTAGATTTTTCCCTAACTAAAATTCATCCTATTCTGTCTCCTTTCAATTTTCCAAAGCTTTATTGGAATCTCTTGTCTGGTTACCTTCTCTCCCATTCTCTTTATTCCTATGATTTATACTTGGTTTTCCTGCTTTATCTCGTTTACTGCAGTGTAGTATAGAAAGAAGATCCATTGTTTGTCCAATCTGCCGTAAGTGAGTAATAATCTTCAAAATATTATTTTAAAATGTGAAATAAAGTCATAAAAGTAAGGAAATTTCTTACCTTATTAGTAATCCATTTAATAGTAACATTATATACATTTAACCCTTGAACAACTTGAGGGTTATGGGTGTTGACCCCCTGTGCGGTTGAAAATCCATATATAACTTTGACTCCTTCAAAACTTAACTACTGATAGCATAGTGTTGACCAGAAGCTTTACCAATAACACTAGTTGATTTATACATATATTGTATGTAATATGTATTATATTTTTCAAATAAAGTAAGCTAAAGAAAAGAAAGTGTATTAAAAAATCATAAAGAAGAGAAAATACATTTACAGTACTGTATGTATACATGCAAAAAATAATCTGCATGTAAGTGGACCTGCACAACTTAAACCTGTGTTGTTCAAGGGTCAATTGTATACTAAAAATTAAACAATACTTTAAAAAAATCATTGGACTTTATTGACATTTCTTTTGTTATTATGGAAAGTAAGGTGGAATTTGGGGAGAAAATGAATTTAAAATTGAGGGGAAATATGAAAAATTAAATAAACTAGAAAAGTCTTTAACCATCTCTCAAACAACATGGCAGTTCCGTCTCAAAGTTCACATGCAAAATGAATTTGTCTCCCCTTAGTGAAGGAAGTGAATGAGTGAATTATTAGAAGTCTTCCAGCTGTCTAACTTGATTCCCTAATTTCCATTAGTTACTAAAGATTTATTAATGTTATGGTTAATGAGAAAATGAGGTGCAACCAAAACCTTTGCCAAATTTAAACATGGAAGAAAATAAGAAGAGAAAGGACATTGTTTAAAATGGATGCTATTCTCTTTTGCTGGTTTGTTTCGGTAAGGTCTCATTAAGCTCTACTTTACTCTTTCATTTTATATAACAGAAATGGTCTTGTGTCTTGATATTTTAAAATATATTCTTCTAAAGAGTTTGGAATTATTTATTTTTAAATATTACTTTGGGACATGTATTATATTACCATTAGATTGCTGTAATATATTCCAGTCAGGATTTCTTGAAAACCACTTGGAAATGTATATTTTGGAAATTTTCACTTAACATCCAGGAATGAAGGAGAGCATTGAGTGTATTCAATTACAATATCCAATTGGATGGGGAGAGGGGTAGTGACCATAGAGTGTCTCTTGTGTCAGGAGTTTTTTCAACATGAAGGAAGCAGGTTACTGTGTGAGAATGCTAGCCTTAATTTGTTTTGAACCTCTTCATAGAAACCAGAAGAAATATATCATCCTTATATCTAACGTATCTTTTTTTTTAATACCATTCTCCTGATGCGTTTTTTTTCAATAGTCTAACTCATCATGGATCTTTAGACTATTAAGAGGCGTGTGTTTCAATGAACAACCTACAGTGCACTATTCTTGATATCTTTTGATGTTAGCCTAAGGACATGGCAAGGCATTAAGTGTACAAGCTGTGGTATCAGAAAGACTTGGGTCTTGAGTCCCGGATTACCACTTACGAGTGAAATAAATTTGGGTAAATTATAATCTCAGCCAAAGCCAAAAGTTTTCAAAATTGTGTGCATATTGGAATTACTGAGAGTTTAAAAATGTGTACAGTTGACCCTTAAACAACAGGTTTGAACTGCATAGATCCAGTTATATGCAGATTTGTTTCAATAAATACAGTACGGTGCTATAAATATATTTTCTCTTCCTTAAAATCTTATAACATTTTCTTTTCTCCAGCTTACTTTGCTGTAAGAATACAGTATATAATATACATAACATTCAAAATATGTGTTAATTGACTTTATATTATCGGGAAAGGTTCCAGTCAATAGTCGGCTGTTAGTAAAGTTTGGGGGGGAAGTCAAAAGTTATGTGTGGATTTTTGACTACTCGGAGGGTTAGCGCTCCTAACTCCTGATTGTTCAAGGGTCAACTGTATTCATCACTAGTACACATTATGGGTCAAATAAATCATGACCTTTTGTTTTGGGTTCTTGCCTCACAGAGCTCCCTTAGTGATCCTAACAGATAACAAGGGCTAATAATGTCACCTCAAGCCTCATTTTACCCATCTTTAAAATGGGTGTAATAATAGCCCCATTATTATAGGGTTATTTTAAGAATTAAATGAAAAAATGCATGCATAGTACATAGCACAATGCCTGGGGCATTATAAAAAATTCATATTTCCCACTCTCTGGCTGAAATATAAACACAGTTAAGGAAGAGACTTTATCCTTGTTCACTGTTTCATGCATGGAATATAGAAAGTATTTTTATGGATTAAATGAATCACTTGCACTGTCTTTGAGAAGGGGGAGGGGCATTGTAGTGTTGACGTTTGTTCAGTCTCAGAGACACTTACAAAAGAAACAATATATATATATATTGACTAGGTTCTGTTGTAGAACAACTTCTTTTCTAAAATGATCATCCTAGTTATTATTTCTTTCAGGCTAATACATTACCTTATCCTACCAGATACATGTATCTGCCTTCCATTGTATCTATAGAACTTTCTTAATTTCTCTGTCCCTCCTCCTTTCCTGCCCTACCTCTCTCCTTACTTCTCATCTTTCCTTCTTTTCCTTTTTTCTTTCGTCCCCCTCATTTCCTTCCCTTCTGTCCTCCTCCATACTCACCTTTCTATTTCCATCTCTATCATAGACAATCTCTCTTAAAACTTTTGGTTCCAGGATAAATTGCTCTTCTCTTAGCCTTGCCTGGAAGCATCCTGTCTACTCTGCTTACTTACCACAGGTGGTAATTGTGAATTTGTCTCCTGAGTTGCAATACCCTCCTTCCTTGTACTTCAGTGCTACATATCAGTAATTGACTATCCAGCTTTGCAAAGACAAAAAAAAAAAAAAAAAAAAAGTAGAGGTTGTAGTTCCAACATTTGCATTATTCTTCTTCCATAGACCTGATTATAATGTTATTCATTAAATTGTTTTTTATACATTGATTTATTCCACAAAAATATTTTGGGTCATTAACATGTGTCAGGCCTTTTATTGATACTAAACAGAGCAGACATACACTTGGCCTCCGAGAAAGGCATAGGCTTGTGGAAATCTCAATAAATAAGCAGATCATTGTACAGTGTGATACATGCTGCAGGGGAAAAATTAAGTGCCTTCACTATATATTGTGGAGTGCACAGAACAAGGGTCTTCACTCAGTCTTGGCTACATGGGAGGCAGGGCCAGGGGTCATGCAATCTGAGCCAAAGTTCAAAGAAGGAAGGTAGGAGTCAGTTTGAGGAGTAAGGGGTAAGGGAGGTGGGACATGGCTCAGCGTTCTAGAGTAAGGAGTTTGGTGATAAATGAAATTGGAGAAGTTGGGGGAAGCCGGGTGTTTAGGAGGTTGGGCTTTATCTTTAGGACACAGTGTAACCATTAAAAATTGCTTAAATAAGTTGGGTAGTGCATGATAGAATTTCCTTGAAAAATCAGATTTACCTGTCAGTGTGAAGGGAAAGTAAGAGGGCAACTGAAGACATGAAAAAAAAAAATGCAGAGGAATAGATACAATATGATGTATTTTTAAGCCAACCAAAAATAATCTCATCCTTAACATTAAGTAAAATAACAAAAGTTTATTGAGCACTATATGCCAGACAGATTTTTAAGAACCATACTCATAGTGACCACCATATAGGTAGATTATATTATCATAAAATGATGATGTGAGAAGTAGTAACTATCAGAGTTAACTGCACAGAGGGAAGGCCATGCCACCTGTAGTCAAAGCTTCACTTCACCACTTGTTTTCCATGTGACTTTGGACTAATTGCTTGATACACATAAATACATACAAGTAATTGAAAGTTTTTTGGGTCAGGTAGGGGTTTCTTCAACCCATACCTGCGACTTCCTTGTTCAGTGGATTTTAGTAAGATAGTGAAAAGAAGTCGTAAATAATAACAAAAGAAATGATGTTCAAATCTGACTGAAGTCAAACTTTATACCTCCATCAAAGAAACAAACATCAAACAAAAACTAGATGAAATAAATTGCCTGCAAGCAGGGACTCTGGAATTTGGAGCAGGTTAAGCAGTAGAATAGCATAGGAAGAAGGGGACGTGAGTAGACTGATTCCCTGATGCTGTTTGAGGAATGGGGGGGCTCATCTGAATTATAAAGAAACTTCATTGTAAATGCATGTGTCTTTTTGGAATCCTGTCTTTATTGCTTCTCAACTGTGTGATGTTGGGCAGATGACCAAACCTCTCTTTTCCTCCAGTTTCCTACTCCACACTTACATAAACAATAGTATTGAACTCATAAGATGTTGTTAAGATTAAATGAGCTAAGAAATATAAAATACTTAAGTAGTGCTGGCACACAGTATCCCCATATATGTTCTCTATTATTATTATTATTAAAACAACCTCTGGATTTCACATGTTAACATATTTGCTTAGTAGTAAATTGTGTATAGTTCTATCTTAAGCTTTTAAACTTGAGGGCCAGAGGCAAGAATTTACTGTCTTTGCTTCCTGAACTGTGGTATTTTATGCCTTGCTAGAATCAAAGTATACTTTTAGTGCCAATCAAGGACAGCTTCTAAACTGTCAGCGAGTAGTGCTCAGGAGAGGGGGCCAGACAGAACAGGTAGCAATTGCAGTGGACATCCCTTTCTATGGAAGGTGGTGGTCATGACTAGTGGGCCCGTTGGGGATGTAATGTCAAACATGCATGTTTCAAACATAGTGCAGGAACTTAATTTTCGTAGTGTTAGAAAAGAGCTAATATGCAGGAAGTTTGAAGAAACAGTGCATCTGGAAGGTGATTCATGTACTCCTTTATCTAACATGAAATGTAAAATGAATGCTGGTTTGTTTTGTTTGTTTTTGTTGTTTCCTGGGGAAGGAAAGATCTCTGTGTGATATAATTAAAATATGACAAAAAGTTCAGCCATTTTTCAGATGGCTAAGAGGTGTGCTTGGGAAGGAAAAATTTGGACTACACACTGAACACCCTTGGGGAAAGATGAAAAGAATCAAATGCCTTAGAGATAGAGATACACAGCTGGATAATGCAGAGATAGATCCTTTAAGTTGGAACATGGGGTGAAAGTTGGGAAGGCTTTTGCATCTGTGTTTGACTGAATATAGAACAAGTTTTCTGCAGGGCAGAAATTTCTATGGAAGCATAAGTTTTTCAGCACCCAGCAGGGAAAGGATAAAAGAACTTGCAGTTTTATGAGATTAGATTTTTTTTTTTTTTTTTTTTTGTGAGTATTGTGGCCTGTACTGGAAATACATGACCCAAAATCAAAGATCAAACATTGTGATTACAGGAGCAGCCCCGAGCCAGGGAAATGGTAGCCAACTTCAACACACAAAAGGCCTAATCTTATTCAAATATAAGTGTAGGAGAAGCAAGTTGAGGGAAAAAAAACAGCATAAAACAAAACAAAAGAATAAGATTGTGTGGTTGTGGTGAGGTCTATGACCCACATTTGCATCTTCATGCATAGGAGTTAGACATTGAGATGATTTTGAAGTAATTGCAGTCCTAGTAAAGACAGTAGGTATCAGAATATTATGAGTTTTAATTGGAGTGGAGTTGGGGGTAGGACTCAGGAAGTTACTAACTGTGTTGACCATTTTCCTCTAGTATAGATGGAAAGAGTGAGTACTCTGGAATCCACCCAACCAAGAAATCCCTTGTAAAAAAAAAAAAAGAAAAAGTGAATATCCACGGAGCTATGGTGCTGGGAAATTGACAAAGGCTCCAGACCAAAGCAAGTGGAAGTCCAGGAAATGAGGCCAAATGCTGAGTCTGAGCTGAGTCTGAAGTTTCAGGAAATTTTAAGAAGGCTGGTGAAGTCTCAGTAAAGAAGCATGAGCAGGAATTATGGGTAATTAATGGCAAATGCTACTGGATAGTGAATAACAAGTTAACACCACTTTTAGCCATTGGAGTGGTGCTTGATCTATGTATGACTCAGGCCACAATTCACAAAGTTATAGTCCTTTATACTGATCACAAACAGATTCCAATAACCTGGGGAATAGTGTGTTGAAACTGGGTTTTTGCAGAAGAGACTGGAGACTACCTAATAATGCCACTTCTGCAAAAGTGTGTCCAGAATTGAAAGGCATGATTGAGTAAATGTTCTATTTGAAATAAAATAAAATTTGTTTTTCAAGTTACTTCCTATTGTTGCTAATAAGATAGGTAATGTTATTATGTACTTGCTAAGAGTCCTGTGAAAAACATCAGGAAGCACTGGACCCAGTTTCTGAGACATTTAAGGCAGATTTGATTTTAATAATTCCTGAGCCTCTAAGTGTTTTTTAAAGGGTAGTTACAAGATAGGAGTATTTTTCTATCTTTATAAGTGAGACATGCATGATCTGCTTAAAAAGGAAATAGTGTTTAATGGAGTAAAAATAACCCAGAACTTTTGGGAGTGCTGTAGAATGATTGCCTTCTCCAAGATCAATTTTTCTAAAGAGAGCATAATAAAGAACTTTTAATTAATGCCATTAGCTTCTAGTCTGGCAGGTATTATGGGTCACTGAATGTAGGAATACGTAATAAATCTTGTAAAATTAGAATATATGTGGGTAAAAGAACACTGAAAACACAGACAGAGTGATCGCTGTATCATTACAAGCCCAAGGTGCACCAGATTTCCTGCAGCATGAATGGTTTCAGTTTCAGCTTTAAAGAGTAGGTGTAGCCAGATAGCCATCATAGAAGAAGGGACCTCTCTTCAGAAACCATTACCTGTGTAGAGCCAAATGCAGAGTATGGTTCTCAAAATTAACATGCACAAAACTGAAGTTTGGATACTACCTCCCAAAATGGCTCCTTCTATATCTTTATATCTGTGACACCTCTGTTCTATTTGTTCAGGTCAAAACTTTAGATTGATTCTTGACTCCTTCGTTTTCTCTCATACCTCATTCTATTAACAAAAACTATTAGATCTCTCTTCAAAATGCACTGAAACTTGGATGACTTCTTACTACAACATCCCCCTGATCCATGCCACAAACATCTTTTGCCTGAGTTACTCCAGTATCTTTCTACATGGTCTCCCTTGTTCCATCCCTATCCACAGTGGTATTCATTAGGACCTTTTGCTAATGTCATTTTTCTCACGCTGGCCCTATTGTAGAAATCTACTTTTCTCCCCACTTAAACTCCTGTTTTGGGCATGTGACTTGATTGGCCAGTGAAATGTATAAGAATTATTTATATGTATCCTTTCTGGGTAGTAGCACTCAGAACCAGTGTGATAGATGGAACTTACATAATCCATTCACTAGGGTTCCTATTACAAGCCCCACAACCTCACAGACTACGGGTAGATATGTAGGATAAAAGGAAAATCAATTTCGTTGCCTTAAGTCACTAAGACTTTCAGGTTGGCAGCCAGTTTAACTTTGCCGATCCTAACTGATAAACTGTTCCAGGAGATGCCAGAACAACAAGAACAAACCCCAAAAATCTTTGGCATTAGTATAGCAATGGGTGGTAGGTGTCAAGGAAGTATTATTGGAGACCAGATGGATGTTGATTCATCTTATACAGTGGTAAAATTCTAACCTATGGTCACATGGAAAGTAAACATTGTACCCATTGGCTTGTAGCTCTACACAAGAGCATTAGCAAATATCAACAACTAGTTTCTTACTTTTAACTTCATTTTGACATGTTACAACAGTAAAAAGATAAAATAAAACTGTTAAGGCCTTTAAAAAACAAAGACTAAAATTCAGCCTAGCAGCAGTAAGGGCCAAAAAAAAAAAAAAAAAAAAAAACAATGGCCATCAGACACACGTAAAATCTCTGAATGAATTTATTCTTCACCTTGTAAATCTTTTTGGTGAATCAGAAGGTCTAGAGAAAAAATACTAGGGGTGGGCCTCTCCCAGGATATCTGTTAAGTTTATACCCACAATAAAGTCCAGAGAGCAAGGCACGTCTCCAAAAGAATTGTAAGTAAGATTATTGGCACATGAAGATGACTGAAAACATTAGGAACAAGAGGACTATAGCTTTGCGATAATTGTACTATCAAAAACCCTACCAGCCTGTGAAACTGTGACAATTAAGACTTAAAATAGTCCCTGGGCCCCAAATCTTTCGGTGGTAAAGAAGGCTTAGCAAGCTGCTCAGGTCTGAGTGGACTACATTTTCTTATATCCTCTTCAGATGTATACAGTGAAGATAAGGTGTAGAGGTCAGAGCCTAGGACCCTTGAGAACTGCAGGCTTGAGAACTACTCTCGGGTAGATAACCCTCTCAATGGCCACTCGGAATGCAGAATTTCTATGGTTTAGTGACTTCTAGGTGCTTCCTCCCCATGTCCATTTTTCCTATTTCTTACCAGGAATATTTATTCCAGTCATTCTATTTCTCTTCTGTGAATCCAATGGGAGTAGGATAGAGAGGTAGATTGTAGAACTTTTTTGTGTATGCATTTTTTTTTTTTTATTTCTAGGTCTTTAGAACAAGAAGTGGCACATCTAGACTTTTACATATATACTTACTGGATCTTGTGCTTTTAGATCTGATAATATTATTGGACAGAATTCTTGAACACTCTTGAGGGAGGGTTTGAAGTATTTTGCATGTGGGGAAGGGAGCAAACTAAATATTTGTGATCATAAGGAAAGCATGTTTGTCAGTCAGGATGTTAAAAAATGTCTGTTCTGCTTTGGACAAATTTTAGTATTGAAATTCTTTACCAGATTCAATGCAGTCAGGGTTATAAGACTTGCATGGTCCAGTGAAATATGAACAGAAGTGATAGTAGCACTCAGTAGCAGAAGCTTGGAGAGCCAATATATGGTTTGTCATGCCTTTGTTTTTATACTTTGGTTATGAAAACAAGTCCATTGGTTTGGATCTCTGAGTAACTGCAATGAACATAATCCTCTTTCTGACTAACAATGGAGATATAGAACAAATGAGAACTAGTTTTATGGTTGCAAATCATTTGCTTTTAGGATATTTGTCACGGTAGCATAACTTAGCCTATCCTAATTACTACAAACTCAAATTTTACCCACAAGGCAGCATCTAGAACAATCATTTTAAAGCATCATATTGTTCACTCCTCTTCATGAACCTCTCCAGTGGCTCAGAGTAAAACACAGTTCTACTCTTTCTTCTAACTTTCTAACCTTTCTTTGACTCTCCGATTCATTCTTTCTAACGTAGCCACATATTTGTGACATTGCTCTTCTTAGAACACGGTAGGCACATCCACCCATTCCTTTGCTATTTCTTCTGCCTAGAACACTCTTATCCCAATTTTACACTTGACTTTCTCTCTCACTTCCTTTATATGTGTTCAAGGATCACTTTATCTGTAATACTTTCCTGACTACCCTTTATAAAACAAAGCAGTAACACCTGCTCTTCCGTTTCCATCTTAATCTGCTTCTCCTTCCTCTAAAACACTTAACACTCATTGGCATATTGTATGTTTACTGATATACCTCTCCCCACCCTTTCCACATATTGTGCACATACTAGAATCTAAGCTCTATGATAGAAGAGGCATTGTTTTGTTGTTGTATCTCCAGTTCTCATGATACTATGTACTGACAGCAGTCAATAAATGCTGAATGAATGAAAACTAAAAGAGATGAATTGGAGATAGGGTTTTTTTGGAGGTGCTGGTATATAATTTTGTTTGGAAGGAAGTAGGGACATTGAAAGAGAAAAAGAAAAACCACATTAGGGTTCTGGTCATCTAGAGAAGGCAGGAATGAAACTGACAAGGTACTACAGTTGACTCTCTTCCATTAAAATATGTGAAAATAATTATTTCCCAATTAGGGATAAGCATAAAAGCAAACAATTTTTCTGTCTTCATTCCCTGCACCTAGGAGAGCTAAGAGAGTGAAGAGATAGATGAATTAACATGTGTTTGTATACAGCTGCCAACCAGCCAGAAGCCTTTACACTCTGAGGTGCCAAATTAGAAGACTTAGAAAAGGAGCTATATCTAAGAATTTAGGAAAAAATAAGATGATGCCATTTGTTGATTGACAGGATAATTGTTGATTGACCTACCTACAACCTGTAGGGTTTTTTTTTTTTTTTTTAAAGCCTTTCAAAAATACATATAAGAAGTATATAGGTGAGGTACCTTTTATATTTATTTTATTTTTTATTTTTATTTTTATGTAAATTCAAGTTAGTTAACATATAATATATTATTAGTTTCAGGGTCAGGTACCTTTTCTAAATGGATTGATACTAAGTCTCCGGCATGCAATTTCCATATGCTAAGGGATAACAATACGTTGTCTCTTTAGGGAACTAAAATTTTAGTCATTATTTATTGTACTTGAAATCTATGGATGTTGAATCTCTATTGCCCATATTTTTCAGATCACTGACTCCTTATCTGGTGAATAGATCTGAACTAGTGTGGATGATAGAATCACAGGGTTTCCCAAAAAAGAAAGGTAAGGCTCAGGCCCACTCCTAACATTTCTGTGGCTCATGGCAAGAGTATAAATGGAGGCCCAAATAATAATGTATTAATATTAAAAGTTGCCAATCAAGCAAAATATAAAATATGCTCTTTGTTGTGTGCTAGAATGACACCCTGCTCCCTTCTATTCCCACATCTAGTTCCATATTGTACAGGGAAGACCCTCTTGTGTATTTTTATGGTTACTTGAGCTTAAACACCTAAGCTCTATATTCAAACCCTATGAACTTCTGATCCTTTGGCTATCCCTTAGGACTAGAAATATACATACATTTTTGGGAAGAAAGATCCAGGGGAGAGGCCAGAACAGGTCCTAGAAACAAGGTTTGGGTCATTTGTGCAAATAATTCTGAGACCTTTGGTATACATGGTCTAGACGTGGGAAGTTTGTTCTCAGGCTGGATACATCCCTTGACCTTGCAACTCTTTTTCCCATGGGAATGGGGGTGGAGAGTTGGTCAGAGAAAGTCCCAAACGGGACTTTCTTTACTGCAAAACCCAGGATAGTTGCCTCTCTTGCTCACATCTAAGGGCAGTGTTGTACTAGTAAGGTTGATGTCTAGAGGCTCCTCCACAGGATAAGATGTATCAACAAGAGCTTGTGTGTTTTATAACCCTAAACCCCTACTGAGCGTAGAGCTCAACGGGAGTATTCAAAGCAGTAAACAGTAGTGGAAAGCAAAAATTGGGCCTTTAAGAGGTTAGTATAAGCTCTGACTAAAGACAGTTCTTCTTAGGAAGAGTAGAACATTTAATTAATGGAGTATTTTATGAAGATTTGGAACCTCATAAAGGTACAGTTAAAGCAATTGGTGCTGATTCAAAGAATATTCCTTGCATAATGACTTTGGATCCTTAGGGAGATAATGGAGCTATCATTAAATAGGGTGTGGTTTTTCTGGCCCATGGTGGTGGCACATGGTCGGCAAACAGTTTTAGTTGTACAGGACCTATTCAGTGCAAAATATTGCATATCATAGTATTCTATCTACATATGATGCTGATCTGCCTATAAATTTCTGAAATTAATATGCATTAACTTTTGTTCATTAAAACCAGATGTTCTGATGCTGGGTAATTTACTGGTATTAAAAAATAATTGCATTCTCTGTATGCTTGAAATCCTCCAGAGTAGCAGGGCTGCTGTGGGAAAAGTGCTCCTCTTAAAGATAGAGTCTGACCCAGGAGGAGATATTGATTATTGATTGCTTTGGGAAACATTTAGAAGTGTTTTGGACTACTTCCCAATCATACTCAAAGGATCATCCAACACAAAGGATTCTCAAAGCTTTGTTAAACATGCAAGGAATTTTCCTCTCAGAATAGGCAGTGAAATTATTGCGTTGCTTACTCCAGCAATTCTCAAATTTTGGGTCACAGGATACTCTTGAAAATTACTGTGGACCCCAAAGAGATTTGTTTATATGAGTTGAGTCTATTGATACTTACCATATTAAAAATTAATATTGATAATTTAAAATATATAATATTTATTAAAATTACATGTATGCATATGTCAACAGATGCTTTATAAAATATAACTTTATTTTTCAAAAAAAATAGAAACTAGGATTATTGGGGCACCTGGGTGGCTTAGTCAGTTAAGTGTCTGACTCTTAATTTTGGCTCAAGTCATGATCTCAGGGTTGTGAGATCGAACCCTACATCAGGCTCTGCACTGGGCATGGAGCCTGCTTAAGATTCTCTCACTCCCTCTCTTCCACACTCACGGGCTCTCTTTCTCACTCTTAAAAAAAAAAAAAAGAAACTGACATTATTTTTTCTTTTGTTATGTTTAGCTTAAGAAAAGACAGTTGGATTCTCAAATCTATTGCTGCATTCAGTCTGTTGCATACCATATGTCATGTAGCCTCTGAAAAATGCCACTGTGAAAGCATGGAAGTAAAAAAGCAAATAACCTCTTAGTAATTTTATAGAAAATAGTTTTGATCTTGTGGCCCTGTAAAAGGTTCTCGGAGAGTCTTAGACATCCCTAGACCACATTTAAGGAATCACTGTTTTTATGTATTTAATGTCTCTAGACCTGCACTGCTCAATAAGGTAACTAATAGCTATGTTGGCTATTTGGATGCAAATTGATGAAAATTAAATAAAGTTAAAAATTCAGGTTCTTATTCTCACGAGTCACCTTAAGTGTCTAGTAACCACATGTGTTTGGTAACTACCATGCTGAACAGCACAAAGTTTGAGCCACAAGTTAAGTTTGGCAGTCTTGCTCTATTCTCTATTTTTCCTTCTTTCTGCTCCCTCACCCCCACATTGAAGAGAGTGTTAGCTCTTGATTGTCCTCACTTTTGAGTAAACAAGAGTGCCGATAGGAAATTCTCATTGTTCCCTGCCCTGATGAACAACATCCAAACAGATGATAGGCAGGCAGCATGCACTGAATGATAGGAAGGAAATACCACCCTTGGAAATGGTACTAAGAGCTACCCGGTGTTGAGGACTGCTCACGACACTCTGATAGACATATATTAGGAGACAAACGTGTGTAGCAGCAATCAAGTTAATAAATTCCTTGCCAGTTACACCATACTGTTGACATGGATTATAAACTTTAATATGTGAAAATGATTACCTGTAAGAATGCCACTTTTCTTATATTGAAGTAAAAAACAGACATTGGTTATTTTATCATATAGGTCTTAAAACATGACAGAGCACTTGCTGATATTTTTGATATACTTCCCTTTTTGGATACCTTGCTTCTGATGCTTCGATAATTTAGTTTGTATATACATAAATTGCTCTTCAAATGCTTCTTTTTTATTTCTTCTTCAAATGCTTCTAAAAATACTTTATGGTAATGAATCATGGAACACTACATCAAAAACTAATGATGCAATGTATGGTGATTAACATAACAATAAAAAATTAAAAAAATATTTTATGTTAGAAATATTTTGTCATAATCTTATTTGTTTCACTATGTTATAATGTCAGGTGGTATTATGACTGATTATGTCCCTGGGTTCTATTTCTATTAGACTGTAAATCCTGAGAGGGTAGGATGCTCGCACAGGGCTTGACATGTAGTAATACCTTCATAGTGTTGCTTGATGAATACGTCTAGGCCCCTTAAGGCAGTAGTAGCTGAAGTCCAGCCCCACTGGTTCATTATTCATTTTGGTTTTCTCTTTCTGGCCCTTCTCTCTACATGTGTAAATGCTCAGTTCAGGATCTCTTGCTCACCACTTTCCCACGTGAAATCATAGATACTTTGAAAATCATTGAGGACCTGAGCAGCAGTGATTTGTGGTATTTCCAGCAAAATGCTCTAACTTTTAGCTATGCATACTTAGGCAAGTATCTGGATCTAATTCTTTCACCTCATTTGAATCTAAATCCAGCTATAAAATGTTACCATCTTTTAATCTCTTTTGCATTATTATATTTATCATACCATATAGTAATTCCCATTTTATCATGTTTGCTATTTATATTTATTTTTTATTTTTTAAAGATTTTGTTTATTTGAGAGAGAGAGAGCACGAGAAAGGGGAGGAGGGAGGGAGAGGAAGAAGCAGACTCCCCGCTGAGCAGGGAGCCCGACTTGGGGCTTGATCCCAGGACCCCAGTATCATGACTTGAGCCGAAGGCAGATGCTTAACTGACTGAGCCACCCAGGTGCCTCTTGTTTGTTATTTTTATAGGGAAAAAGAACATCCAGTCCTATTTGTTTCTGATTAATTACTAGGCATTGTGTATTTATAATTCATTTTCATAATTTACATGGTACAATAACATCTATTAATAAAGAAGATACATCACATCCCAGCAACATGTTTTATTGTCAAATCTTCAACACCAGAAGTAGAAGCAATCAAGAAAAGAAAGAAAATATGTATCAGCACTTTAGAAGGAGGTAGAAGAATGTTTAAAAATTATAGAAAAAAATGATCATCCAAAAGAGAAGAGGGCGAGGTACCCATAGCTTAACTAGCAAAACAAAAAAGTATGAAAGGTATGAGAAAGTCTGTATGAAGTGTATTTTCCAGACACATCTATGAGAGGTAGACAGGGTAGGGAATGTCCTGGCATTTAAAGAGGTTGTAATTTAGGCCCTTTGGCTGCTGTGGTGGCCGGATGGTCTTTCTGAAGCCCAAGCTAAGCTGTTTCCTGGTGTGTGTCTATTGGCTTGAAATACCTTGGAAGAACCTTTTTTAATACCTTCCTCTGGCTGTCAGGAATGCTTAAAAGGATTCTATCAGACTTACCACTCAGAGATGAAACATTTGAAGTGCACTGTCTGGTTTAGGTAATACATTGGCAGCAACTATTTTATTTCAAAGAAAAATCCATCAATTAACAAGTGAACATGACAGATAGAGTGACGGTGTTTCTCTGTGTTCAAAAGAGGCAGCTAAAGAAAAGGGAACACTGGGTATCTGAAGAGGAAAAATCACCCCTGGGGAAGGAAAAAAAGAGCCCCCTGAGAATGCAAAAGCTCACAAAATAGATCTGTCAGATCCTTTCAGACTTTGATGAAAGACACAGTGCTTGATATTAGGAAGACTCTGGGCAAAACAATTCTTCACCTTAGATGAATTCTAAGCCCAGCTAAAGAGAAAGATTACCATGAAAGGAAAAATGAACCAAGAGTTGGAAAAGATCAGTGCAATAAAGAATAACTTTGCCTACTCCATAATTTGCTTAGAGTAAGACCTACCTTCAAATCAGTGTTGAAACAACAAAATCCAGGCATTGACATGTTTTTGTATTTCTATTTGTGGAGGCATGCTATCAAATGCCAATACATCTTAGCAAGACCATCATGAATATTAATGTATTTGTTCTGAGGAATTGTGTCCTAAAATTTTATTATATTTTAACTAACATTTATGGCATGCCTTCTGTGTATAGCACTATGTAGGTGCTGTTGACAATGCATTGGTAAAAGACAAGTTGCCTTCACAGAAGTTCTAATTGATTAGGGCAACTATGGTATATAGGCAATGTGTACGTATTTAAGTGGGCAATATTTTTATTCCTAGAGCTATATATTTTAATAATCAGTAGAGTCCTAAACATACAATTAATTGAAGTAGAAATCTTGCAAATTAATTTTTAGTATCTCCTACCATCTTAATATTTCAGAAAACATACCACATTAAAAGCATACACTCAGTGATTATCTACTTTTAATTAAAACAATAATGACAAGTTATTGTTTTGGTGTTTTTGATTTTTTTTCCTATGATGAATCGAGAGATTTTATAATGACATTGATTTCTTAAAGACCCAATCCAAGACACCCCATTGATCCTTCTCTCCCACTATTCACAGCATTGTGTAGTCCCCACCACTTTGGGTAGTTCTCACCTGTGGAACTAATGGAATAGTGAAGAAATGAAAGTGGATTTTGGAGGCAAGTTCAAAACAGCTCTTGTGGCTTCTGCCTTGCTCTCTTGTGGACTACTGCCTCTGAAGAAAACCAGCTGCTATATTGTGAGAACACTCAAGAAGCCCAGCAGAAAGGGCCACATGGCAGTAACTGATGTTTCCCCAGGGAAGCCAGCACCAACTTACTAGCCATTTTATTAAGCCGTTTTGGAAGTGGATTCTTCAGCCCCAGTCAAGCTTTCACAGGAATGTGGTCCAGGCCTGTCTGTATCTTGACAACAACCTGTGAAAAACCAGACAACAGGTCCAAAATCAAAATGGGGTTCCTTATGTTAAGTCCCACATCACCAAGCCAAGACTTAATCACAGTTGTGGCTTTCCCAGGAATGGAATCTTAAACCAGATAATCAGGAATCCGCTGATCAGTATTATTTAGGTAATCTCCCTGATAACCCTCTGCCATTCCCTAAAGGAAAGTAAACTTGCTACAACCAACCCACTTTTTTGCCTACTATAACTTCCTGTCCTATATAAGATTTTCATTTTGTACAGCTCCTTAGAGCTCCTTTCTACTCGTTAGATTGGGTATTGCCCAATTCTAATAGTTTTTTTTGCTCAAATAAACTCTTAAAATTTTAAATATTTTATCTTTTAATAAACCTCAGGAGAGAACATGTGCTAGAACCACCCAGCTAAGCTCTAATGGAATTCCTGTCCCAGAGGAACTGTGTAATGAGAAAGGTTTACTGTTGTTTTAAGCACCTAATTAGGGGGGTAATTTTTATATGTAGCAGTTGATAACTAATACCACAGCCTTTAAGCATTCTTTTACATCCTAAAACCAATGCAGACTTTGATTTCGACTTTAAGGGCAATACCTTGGTTATATTAGAATATCAGCTTGTTTCTCTATGCATTCACCTTGGTTGCCTCTAATCAAGCAGAAGTGTGGTGCCGCAAATATCTATCTTTTCTTTTGCTTCAGCAGTAGCTTCTTGTCAACTGTTTCAACCTCTTTAATAGCTAGTGAAAGTGCTTTTGTCAGCCATAGTTTTTTTCCTTAAGCTAATGCTAATTCATTATAAGCAAAATGCTTTCCTCTTAAATAGTTAAGCTTCTCAGACTCAGTGAAATCTATTTTCCTTTTATCCATTCCTTGCTCAAAACATAATGCATGATAAAATAATACATATTCTTGATTCCTATAAAATGAGAGTGATGGAAAAGCATATCTGACTGTAATAAAAACATCAAAAGCAATTTAGCTGCACAACAAATGTAATTTTAACATGGCAGAGTATATTATGTTTGCAAGATATGTGAGCATATTTTATTTTCAAAGTGTCAGTGTTGCCTTTTTAAAGGGACATTTTCTATATTTCAAATGTAATAATACAATTGAGATGAACCGTACCATTTTCATATTCTTATAAATCTATCCCAATTTTGACCTTCTAAAGCTTGACTACCTCCAATCTAATCTCCAAATTAATGCAACATGTCTATAAGCCAAAATGTAAATTCATATTTAATTTATAAATATATCAATTCTCTGAAAATCAAATATTGATCACATACTGTTTCTTATGAATAAAGCAATTATGCATTACTTTAAAATAGTTGGAAACATTTTTTGTGTGTGTGTAAATTTTATCTTACCTATCTGGGTTGTATGTTCCCAAAGACTGAGGAGATTTTGAAATTTTACTTGCTACTCTGAGCTCATTTAAGCTTGGAAATGACAGAGTAATTTTAATTTATAAAGCGCCTAAGTAAATTTTAATATTATCCCCCCAAATATATTTCAGTAAATACAGTATATTTTAATTGGTATAAATACCAGCAACAATTACAATAATAAAAACAAAATATATAAAACAATATTGAAGATTTAACCTATAAAATTAACCAACTTCACAAGCATATTCTATGATTTGATGGCTGCAAGTGCTAAATCAAATAGAACTAAGGCAGTTACCTGTAGATTTTACCAAAAGCCCTCTTAGAATACTCTTTTGTTTAAAGCAACATTATTTTGTTATTCAAATTATCCAGATGTTTACTTAATTCCTTTAGTTTGTATGTGTAGACATGGCCTTAATCCCTAATGTTGGATGATGGTAAAAACATAATTTGGTCCCACTGAATCTAATGAAGTGAGAGTGTTATGCTCTATTCTCCAAAAGGTCCATTTCCGTGCATTGTGCTCCAGTCTAAAAAATAAATCTTGCAGTTCAAATTGCCATATGCTCAGAATTTTAGCACAGGTGAGCACAGTAAAACCAGCTACTGTTGCTCTAAATAATGATGTCATGTAAACAAGAGGAAATGTCTTTTGAAAATGAATACACATCTCTCTTTCAGATTAGAAACAGGGAGACATTTGAAAAAATAAATAAATACAGAAGGAAGTCCATTGTTAACATATTCTTTTTTTTTTTAATTTTACTTATTTATTTGTCAGAGAGAGAGAGAGCTCACAAGCAGGGGGAGGGGCAGGCAGAGGGAGAAGCAGGCTCCCCGCTGAGCAAGGAGCCTGATGTGGGACTTGATCCCAGGACCCTGGGATCCTGAACTGAGCTGAAGGCAGATGCTTAACCAACTGAGCCACCCAGACGTCCTCATTGTTAATATATTCTTTTTTT
Source organism: Phoca vitulina (assembly GCF_004348235.1). Classification (NCBI taxonomy): domain Eukaryota; kingdom Metazoa; phylum Chordata; class Mammalia; order Carnivora; family Phocidae; genus Phoca; species Phoca vitulina. The sequence continues at coordinate 17,165,149 of NW_022589710.1, forward strand.
TTTTTTTTTAAGATTTTATTTATTTATTTATTTGACAGAGACACAGCGAAAGAGGGAACACAAGCAGGAGGAGTGGGAAAGGGAGAAGCAGGCTTCCCGCTGAGCAGGGAGCCCAATGCGGGGCTCGATCCCAGGACCCTGGGATCATGACCTGAGCCGAAGGCAGACGCTTAACGACTGAGCCACCCAGGCGCCCCTTGTTAATATATTCTTAACACTGTTTTAATATATCCTGTCTAAGCTTAGAAAAACAGTTGCTCTCTGGCTTCTGTTGGTTAGTTGGTTTGGCTTTTAAAAATTACTTCCATTTTTAATGAAATATAGGTTATATGATATATGTATATATATATTATGTATTATATATATGTAATTTTAAAATAATAGTAATATAACAGTACTCATACTAAACAGAAAAGACATAGTTCACAGTACATATAGAAATTTAGCATATGATGAAGTTAACAACTCAAATCACTGGGACAAAGATGGGCTTTGTAGTAAATGTTGTTGGGTCAACTGGGTAGCTATTTGGGAAAAAAAAGATGAAACTAGTTCTGTGCTTCACACCATGCACAAGAATTAATTATGAATTTATTAAGGAACTAAATGTTAAAAAAATGAATCCATACAGCTATTAAAAGAAAACATGGGTGAATGCTGATGTATGACTCAAATCCAAAGATTTTGAGAATAACTGATAAATGTGATGACATAAAAATATGCCTGGCAAAACAGTAACAGCAGAACTATCATAAATAGTGGCAAAAGAGAATATTTGCAACATATGGCATGGAAAGAGGACTAATATTATTAACATATAAAGGACTCCTAAAAACTGAAGAACAAAGGATCAAAAAACAGATGAAAATAAGTAAAATACATGAAAATACAATGCAATGAAAGATATAAAGTGATAATATGAAAAAAATTTTTAAACTCACAGAGAAATGCATATCAAACTAGTGAAATACCAACTCTCACCTACAAAAAAAGTGAAAAATTTAAAAATATGACAGCACATTTTGTTGGGGAAATAGACTGTCTTATACGTTGGTTGTTAGAATATAAAGCAGTATAACCCTCTCAAGTGGGATTTGGCAATAGATAAGAAGCCTACATATGCACTTATTCCCAATAGAGCAATTCTACCTCTACAAATCTGTCATGATGTTATATCTCCCACAATATGAGCATAAACATTCTCAATGAAAGATTATTCATTGTAACATTCTTTTGGGGGATTTCAAATAATTGAAATATAGGAAATAATTCGATATTGGATTATGTTTTAATAAACTATGACACAGGGGTGCTTGGATGGCTCAGTCGATTAAGTCCAACTCTTGATTTCTGCTCAGGTCATGATCTCAGGGTGGTGAGCCCAAGCCCCTCTCCCCACAACTCCATGTCAGCTTTTTCGTGCTTTTTCTGTCTGTATCTCTGTCTCCATCTACAGATTGATTAAGAGATAAATGTTGATGTGTATATATGCATGTTTTAATGTATTATACATGCTTATGTTTCCTAGTTCTGTCCACTGAGGGGCCTAGAAGGCAAGAAAAGCCAGTAGCAATGAACACACATAGTGCCTATGCCATTCTCAAATAAACAATGAGGATTCTTTAGAGAAAACACTTGTCTCCAGGGGATGAGATTAAAATATCTTATAGTGCCAGCAAGTAATGCTGTGTTCCAAAAATGTTGGAGGCATGTCTAAAGGATACCTTATAATTTAACCTTGAAACCTTAAACAGTTCAATAAGGCAATTACATAAAATATATGCATATTGAAAACAAAGTAAGTGTTTAAGACATGAGCTTGAGCATAGAAATCCTAATGAATCTACAAAAAACTACTTAGAACTAGTAAGTAAATTTAGCAGTTCCATAATAAATATCAATACACAAAAATCAATTCCATTTCTATATATTATTGCACTATAACCTATATATTTCTACTTATATATACTGTTATAATACTAACAATGAACAGTTGAATGATGAAACTTAAAAATATTATTTATAGCATATTATCATAGCATTGTTTACAATAGCCAAGATATGGAAGCAACCCAAGTGTCCATCTATAGATAAATGGATAAAAGAGATATGGTATATATACAATGGGATATTACTCAGCCATAAAAAAAGAATGAGATCTTGCCATTTGCAACATGGATGGACCTGGAGGATATAATGTTAAGTGAAATAAGTCAGTCAGAGAAAGACAAATACCACAGGATTTCATTCATATATGAAATTGAAGAAACAAAGAAAAAAGAGACATACCAAAAAAAAAAGACTTTTTTTTTTTTTAAGATTTATTTAACCATTTATATGACAGAGAGAGAGAGAGTGAGAGAGGGAACAAAAGCAGGGGGAGTGGGAGAGGGAGAAGCAGGCCTCCCGCCGAGCAGGGAGCCTGATACGGGCCCAATCCCAGGACCCTGGGATCACAACCTGAGCCAAAGGCAGATGCCCAACAACTGAGCCACCGAGGTGCCCCAAAAAAGACTCTTAAATACAGAGAACAAACTGATAGTTGCCAGAGGAGAGGTGGGTGGGGGTATGGGTGAAATAGATAAAGGGGATTATGAGTACACTTACCTTGATGATCACTGAATAATGTATAGAATTGTTGAATCATTAGATTGTACACCTGAAACTAATATAACACTGTATGCTAATTATACTTCAATTAAAAAGTTGAATAAAAAAATATTTACAATGTCATGAAATATTTGGGAAAAATTTAGCACAATATTTATAAGAACTCTTGCAAAAAAAAAAACAAAAAAAAAACAAGACATTGCTAGAGGAAATAAAGAATATACCAATATATTGAGAGATAGTCCATGATCATGAATTGCAAGACTAAATGCTGCTAAGATGTTAGTTCTTAAATTGATTCATAGATCAATTTTCTTTTTTTTTTTTTAAAAGATTTTTATTTATTTGAGAGAGAGCGAGCACATGAGAGGGGGGAGGGTCAGAGGGAGAAGCAGACTCCCTGCCGAGCAGGGAGCCCGATGCGGGACTCGATCCAGGGACTCCAGGATCATGACCTGAGCCGAAGGCAGTCGCCCAACCAACTGAGCCACCCAGGCGCCCCATAGATCAATTTTCTTTAATGAAAATTGACAGTCTGATTCTAAGACTTGGGTGGTAATGCAAATAGCATAGGATAACCAAAATAATTTGGAAAAGAACAAAGGGGTTTAAACTACATGATTTTAAGATTTTCTAACACTGCAATAATCAATACAATTTGACAGTGCTATAAACATAGACATATTGAACATTGGAACAAAAAAGTGCAGAAGTGGGTCCCCACAATATTCCCAATTGATTTTTGACAAAATTAACAGAGGAATTAAATATGGAAAGGTAGTCTTTTTTTAAAAAGGTGCTGTAATATCTAGATCCTGATATGAAAAAAATAAACCTCAATTCATGTTTCACACCATACACAAAAAATAACTTAAAATGGAGCATGCACCTAAACATAAAGCCAACAAAAAGATCACATAAGAAAGACTTTATGTGACTTTATGATAAGCAAAGATTTCATAAACAGAGAACACCAAAAAACACTAATGGTAAAAGAAAAGGATGTTACATTGAACTTAATCATCTTAAGAAATATTTGGTTTGAAAGATAACCTTAATATGAAAATGCATGTATATTTCACATTTCATAACTTCATATATTATATTATATATTTAAATTTATTCCATATTTAATATCACATATTAAATATTTATTTTATATTTGTATTCATTTCATATTTTATATTTATTATATATGCATATATTTAAATGTTTTTATTCAAATATAAGAAAAAAACAACTCAATAAGAAAAAGACACATGGCCCAATTTAAAATGGATAAAGCTTTGGGCGCCTGGGTGGCTCAGTTGGTTAAGCGACTGCCTTCGGCTCAGGTCATGATCCTGGGGTCCCGGGATCGAGTCCCGCATCGGGCTCCCTGCTCGGCAGGGAGTCTGCTTCGTCCTCTGACCCTATCCCCTCTCATGTGTTCTCTCTCTCTCAAATAAATAAATAAAATCTTAAAAAAATAAATAAATAAATAAATAAATAAAATGGATAAAGCTTTATACATACACCTCATAAAAGATAAAAAAAAAAAGCCATTAAAAACATAAAAGATGATTAATATCATTAGTCTTTAGAGAAATGCAAATTTCTCTCTAAAATACTTCTACACACTTACTAGATCCCCTAAAATTAAAAAAAAAGACTGATGATAGCAAATGTTGATGAGACTATGGAGAAACTGGGACTCATACATTTTTTTTGCAAAACATTTTGGTGGTTAACTTATATTAAATTAACATGAACTTACCATATGACTCAACAATTCTACTCTTAAGAGAAATGAATATCTAAGACAAATTAAAGTATTTGTCCAGAAAATGTCTTGCAGATTGATTTTTTCTAGTAGCCCAATCAATTTATTTATAAGACCTCAAAACTGGGAAGAAATCAAATATCCATCAAAAGGTACATGGATAGGGGCGCCTGGGTGGCTCAGTTGGTTAAGTAACTGCCTTCGGCTCAGGTCGTGATCCTGGAGTCCCTGGATCGAGTCCCGCATCGGGCTCCCTGCTCGGCGAGGAGCCTGCTTCTCCCTCTGGCCCTCCCCCCTCTCATGTACTCTCTCTCTCTCTCATTCTCGCTCTCTCAAATAAATAAAAAAATCTTTAAAAAAAAAAAAAAAAAAAAAAAAAAAAGGTACATGGATAAACAAACCATGGTATATTCAATGGAATATTTTTTAAAAAATTAAAAATTGAATACTGATGTATGCTACTGTAGTGAGGTATTTAAAAAAATACAATACCAAGTGAAACAATTCACACACAAAAGAGTATATATTTTTTGATCAATTCATATGGAATTCTAGAAAGTAAACTAACCTTTAGAGACAGAAAACAGATCAGTGGTGTCCTATGATCAGAGATAGGGAAGGGGCCAACCAAAAAGGAGCATGAGGGAATGTTTTGTTGGGATGGAAATATAAGTCTTCTTTAGGGTAGAAGTTAAATAGGCTACATTCATTAAATTAGAAGACTTTATAATGGGCACATTTTATTGTAAGTGAAACTTCAATAAATTAATTAAAAATGTAAAACAATATTATCTTTAATGTCACTATTCATAGGTTATGCTTTTACTCCTTCTTGTATTCTATAAGAATAGTTTTATCTATATGAATATTTAGTAAAGAAGGTGCCCGCTCCATGCATTTTCTCATTATCTTTGTAGCTAAGAAATTTCACCTGGATGAACCAAAATGAGGATAATTTACCAAGATTCATATTTGATATTTAATAGTGTTTTTGGGTCTTTTTGAAGCACATAATTATTTTCTTCTTACATTACTATTTTATTTTCTATCTCCTATCACTTGTGTTTTCTTTTTTTCAAGAACTACTAAAAGGATGTGTGTTGGAATTTTAGGCTCTATGTCTCTGTATCTCTGTTTATCAACACTTATTTCATACTTCAATTTCCATGTTCTTTTATTCTGCATTCTTAGAAAATTCCTTAGTTTGACTTTTACTTTCCCTACTCATTTTATTTTTAATGTTCAGCTGTGTTAATTATTATTATCAGGACATTTTGAAAGTAGTGTTACTGTCTTAATTTCAACAATCATATCTTTAGTTTCCAAAAATTGTAGTATTTTTTGTTCTGAGAAGGCTTTTCCATTTCTGGGTATGGCAGCTAGTCAAAAGTCTCTGAGAAAATTAATCACTAATTATAATTATTTTAGAATTTTCTCCTGTTTTCTGGTGTATTCTTTTGCTTTGAGAGTTAAAACTATTGAGTTCATGGCATTTCCTTCTAGCTGTTTGTTTTTTATCATATGTGTTATAATTTTTGACTGGTCAGATCTGTAATTTGAGTAATATAGTAGTCCTGCCTTTTCCATGGTCTCATTTCCATGGTTTCAGTTACCACAGTTAACTGCAGCCCAGAAGCAGATGATCCTCTTTCTGATGTGCTGCCAGGTGATGGTCAATAGTCATCTAATATGCTATGTCATAATGCCTATGTGATGTACCCCACATCATCTCATCACATAGGCAGTTTATCATCTCACATCACTAAAAGAAAAAGGATGAGCATAGGACAGTAAGATATTTTGAGAGACCACATTCACATAACCTTTACCACAGTGTATAATGTTAATCGTTCTATTTTAAGTTACTGTTGTTACTTTCTTACTGTGCCTATTCTATAAAATAAACTTTATCATAGGTATGCGTGTATAGGACAAAACATAGTATATATTGGGTTTAGTACTATCTGCCATTTCAGGCTTCCACTGAGGGTCTTGAGATGGATGCCCCATGGATAAGGCGAGACTTCTGTAGGGAAGTGGAGAACACAGTACTTCCTTAGCTCACCTGGGAACGTCTGGGAGTGCAGGTTTGGGTTATAGGGTCCCTAGTTCCAGTGTTTTGGCGAGGAAAAGAAGGGCAGGGGTCTGCAGACTCATGTTTTTTTCTTTAGTGTGTTTGAGCAGCTTTATTTTTTTCCCTGGATGAAGAATCTCCTCATTTTTTGCTAGTGGCTTTGGTTTCACTTCCAGTGTTATGATTTTTGTTTTGTTTTCATTTTGGAAAGAGCATTCAACATATTTAATGAGTCATCTTGAACAGAATTACTACTTGGCAACTTTCATTAACAATGTAAGTTCAGTGTTTTTACTTCGAAGGGTATTATCCCCTGCATTATTTAAATGGCTGTATATCATCACCATTTATCCATGTAGCTGCCATAATGACTTCACTAATCCCTTTCCATCTTTCCACACTATCACCAAGTTCCTGATGTAGAATGCAAATTGTGCATTTTTAACTTTAAAACCTGCAGCGCTAAGAAATTCTGAGAAACCATTTTAACTACACATATATATTTACTTCATTTTGTCCTTATTCAAAGTTCTGAAATTTAGACAAATCAGTCCCAGATTGTATACACAATTCCCTTTCTATTGGCAAAAATATTTGATATACTATACTTGAAATAGCCATTAGTCTAAGTTATAATCAAAATTACTAAAACAAGCATGGCCAATGAAAGAAAAAAGTTGAATTCAACACTTTAATATGTCTGCTTTGAAGTTCCACTTCACATGATACTGGCTAATTTTCACATCTATTTTTCTCTGAACTGACTTCCAAGGATATTAGAGAAATGCTTGGAAAAACACATTTAAAGGGACAATTCTTTAAAACTAATTCTAAGAGTAAGACAAACAAAAAACATAATGCAAGTGATAGTAAGTGAAGTTTTTTTGATTCATGAAATGGAGTTGAAACCTTGACAAACTTTCATATAAAAATCTTCAAAAGCTTATCACTTATGACATTCATGAAAAATTTTAAGTATTTGTTCTGGGTTTTCATGAGTCATAATAAACAAAATCTGGGACCTTAACTCTTTTTTTGGCCAATGAGCTTTTTTTTTTTTTTTAATTCGCTTTATTTCCAGTTATCTTATTGTAATCCAAATACAAATGAAACAATTAGTTTTAAAAAAATCAATATAATGATATTCCATTAACATTTCTCTAAAGTAAAACATGACCTTGGATTCAGAAATAACCTTGAAAGGTAAGTGTTTGCAATATTACTTGAGGAAAGTTAGAAGTCACTTCCCATGACAATACCTCTGGCATGTATATTAGAACTAAAACACTTTGTGTAGCCCAGAACTGATTGATGTCCAAATTAATCAACATTAGTATGACTTAAAGAACTTCAAAGCTTCCATCTGAAGCAGAGGTCAAAATAGTTAGGTTAGTTATTATTTTTATCCTTAGGCCTTGTCTTTTTTTTTCTCATAACTCTACCCATGTGAGATTTTATCTAGTCTCATGACTCTCTAACTGTCACCCCTTTACAGATGACTTTCATCTCAGAGTCCCTAGGTGGGAGCTTTGGATCTATTTTCCAATTGCACAATTTGACAGAAGCATACTTTGTTCAAATAGTACTTCAGAGCCAAGAAACTTGTTCTTTCCCAAGTGTTTCGACAATAGTCAACTGCATTACCATCCTTTTAATCATCCAGATTATAAAGTATAATTTATCTTTAACTTTTCCAACTTCTTTACGTTGAGTTTATTTAAAAAAAATTCTATTTTCCCCACACAGTTAATCCTATGCCACACTTTTTCATTCCTGTAGTCTTTGCCTTAATTTAGATCTTCGTCACATTCTACCTAGAATACAATGTACTAGCCTTTTAATTTGCCTACCTGCCTTCTTTCTTCTCTCACTCCTTCCTGTTTCTGTATTTTTACCTCTAGTCTCTTTGTCATAATTAACCAGATGTGTTAGTCTTAAAACATAAGTAGTATGATACTGATATATCCTGAAAAACCTTCTCCAATAACAACCATGGCCCTTTTTCAGAAATGTTTACACCATGGTATCTCTCCCCACACACGTTCTTCTGCTATTGACTTTGGCTCTGTCCACCAAGAATCGGTTTCCTTCTTCACCCACTTGAATCTGGCACATATTACAGCTTTGACCCACTGAATAAGGTAGACTTGATGTTCTGCTACCTCCTGGTGAAGCCCTTAACTGCTCTGTAATGTTATACTTTTTGACTCTTGGAAACAAGTTGCTACATAAAAAGCATTATTGTGCTTTGTGAAGCCTGAGGCGCATGGAAAGACCCTGGAGGAGGAATACCACGAGCGAGAGCACATCTAGTCTCCAGACATATGAGTAAAGAAGAGACTTTGGAAGGGCATCCTGCAGCCTTAGCTGCTCCAGCCGACTCCATGTTGATCAGATGTGAACAAACACATCACACCCTTCCCAAATTCCTGACTCATTAAATTGTGAACGAAATAAAATGGTTGCATTAGATTTTGGCATAGTTTATTTTTGCAGCAATAGATAACCGAAGAGATGGCAAAGAATTTTAAAAAATAATAATCTAATATTTTTGCTGTGATCTGGACAAATCATGATTTCCAGCCAAATATTTTTACTCTATTGAACTTTTGGTCCAATTATGCAGACCAATATTAGTGTACTTGTTATTTCTTCCTTCTACCTACATTCCTATGGTTGGAATAAATCACAAAGTCCCATTTCAATGCAGGGCAAGCTGTAACTATATAATAAGAATCTTAAACATGTTCTCTTAAGGTTCTATGGAGGAGTTTTTTCAACAAAAATATGTGTTGGTACAGAGTTGCTGAGCCATATGATATACTTGTATTTAATTTGATCAAGTACATCCAGCTTGCTCTTCAGAATGGCTGTTCAGTGACCCTAAGCAGCAGATCATGATGGTTCCTGTAGTTTTTTTATCCTGCCAACACCAGGCATTACAGTGTTTTTACTTTAACAAGTCCAGGAGGCATAAAAGAATATCTCATTATTGCTTAACTATTTAACATTCATTTATCTATTAATTATGGACTTATTTGCATATATTATTATTATTTATTTTTTAAGATTATTTATTTATTTGACAGAGAGAGACACAGTGAGAGAGGGAACAGGGAGGGAGTGGCAGGCAGAGGGACAAGCAGGCTTCCTGCTGAGCAGGGAGCTTAGTGTGGGGCTCGATCCCAGGACCCTAGGATTATGACCTGAGCCAAAGGCAGACGCTTAACGACTGAGCCACCCAGGCACCCCCATATATTATTATTTTTAAAAGAGATCATTTTTTTGTACTTACTTTTATAACTGTCCTATTTTTCCCACTGATAATGCTGACTTTTCCTTTTGATTGGGAAAATATTCTAACATATTTCATGTGTCTCTGTTATATAAAAAGTAAATTATCATCCTATCACCTTCTCTCTATAATTTTGGTAGTGTGTTTTAATTGAATAGAAATACTTAATTATGATTTAATCAAATTAATCTATTTTCTAATAATTTGTGTATTTGAAAATTTGTTTAAAAATTCTCTTCTGGACTCTAGATATTTTCTTGCATTTTCTATAAACATTATACTTTCCTTTCACATTAGGTCTTTGCTCTATCCACTGTGCACTCTTGGATGTCATATTAGATAGGAATTCAGCTTTGTCTTTATGTAATGAGTCAGTTTTTCAAACATCGTGTCCTGAGCATTCTGTACATTCACCATTGAATTGCTGGGTCATTTTTATCATGTATATCATGTATGTCATGTATATCATGTAATGTAATGTATATTAAGGATCATTCTTTCAGGACTCCATTTTTTCCACTACATATTTTTCTGTTTGTGCAACAATACTATGCAATGTTTTTTATTATGGCTTTGTTGTGTGTTTTAACATCTAGTAGAGCACTTCCTCCTGCTACTTTTTTCATTTTTTTTTTAAGGTTAAGTTAGCTATTTGTGGATCTTTATTTTTTGAGTAGATTTTATAGTAACTGCGTTGAAATCCTGAAAGATCTCAAACTACAATATTGAATGGGATTGCATTGAATGAACATATAAGGCATAATTTGGGTAATAAGCAGCCTCTTTGTGTTATTATTTTTTCATGCTATCATTTCTTTTAGAGTTTTAAGGTCTCTTAAGATCTCTATAGCTGATACTCTAAATAGTTTTCTACTTGATTACATATGGTATAGAGAGACACAATAAAATTTTATGAATTGATTTTATTTCTAACAACTTTGCAGAATTATTTTATCAGTAACAAAAAATTGTTGAATATGGATTTCTAAAATAATTTTCAGACATTTGTAAATGTAACAATTTACTTTTCAATATTTACACATTTATATATTTTCATTTTGTAATATTGGTGATCAGGGATAGTGGTACTATGCTAAACAGTAGTGAGGACTATGGGCATCTTATATTTTCTGGTTTTGTTTAGTAAAACACTCTATCAAGTTAACAACAATACTTTCTATTTTAAAGTTTTAATATTTTTCATCTTTTCCACATCTTTTGAGGTAGTCATAGGATTTTAAATTTTAACTTATTAATGTGGTAAATTATCATTGCAATTATTCTGATGTTGAGGTATCCCTGCATTTTAAAGGTAAAGCTACTTGAATCTGACACAATATTTTTTGAGAACATTGTTAGATTTAGTTAGCTAATTTTAATGTAATATTTTATTTATTAATAATTGAATTTTCATTTAAATTTAATTTAGGATTTTTTATTTGCAGTTCAAAGGTGAAGTAGGTCTATAATTTTTTTGCATTGTACTTATTTGGTATTAGTATTAAGATTATACTAGCCTCATAAAATGAGCTTGGTTTCTTTAACTCTTCTATTTTCTCTATAAAATAATTTTAATTTTTATCAGGGTCTTACAAAATTGGCATTATCATTCTCAATTTATAGTTGTTGAAGTTGAAGATCAAACTATTATAATTTTCTCAAAGGCCCATGACAAAGCCAAAATTTCAACCAAGGTCTATGTGATCCAAAAGTCTAATGAACTTCCCTAGTTTCCTTTAACTTGTCAATATTCAGTAAATATCTGTGGAAATGTATTTGAAGCAAGATAGAATGGCTGGCCCTGGTTAGGAGCCAGGCTGCCCATGTCTGCATCCTGACTGCCATTTGCAGCCTGAGTGATCTTGACTACCGTTTTAGAATGAGCCATATGAAATTGCTGATATTTAGATTTTTTAATTTATAAAATGACAGTCTCATAAGGTTTAACCTAATATTTAATCATTTGTATTCCTCAATTTCCTCATCCTTACTAGTATGTTTATACCATCCATCCTATTTTTTTTTTTTTTTTAAGTTGGCAATGCTGGTAGGTTTTTTGAATAGTACTTGAAATATAGTAAGGACCTAAGGCTGATAGCTTATTATAATTGCCACTTATTTTTAAAAGTTTATATCAAAATGTGTCACCTTTGTGTTAAATTTCTTCTTTTTTTTTTAAAGATTTTATTTATTTATTTGACAGAGAGAGACAGCGAGAACAGGAACACAAGCAGGGGGAGTGGGAGAGGGAGAAGCAGGCTTCCCGCTGAGCAGGGAGCCCAATGTGGGACTCGATCCCAGGACCCTGGGATCATGACCTGAGCCGAAGGCAGCCGCTTAACGACTGAGCCAGCCAGGCGCCCCTGTGTTAAATTTCTATATGTCATATGAAGCTATAATTTTCAGAAAATGATGCTGGATGGAGATTCACATTAGTGTAGTGATTTTTACTTCAACATTAAACATTCAGTTTCCAAGAGGGAATGAAATTTTCTTTTTTCTTTTCTTTTCTTTTCTCTTCTCTTCTCTTCCCTTCTCTTCTCTTCTCTTCTCTTCTCTTCTCTTCTCTTCTCTTCTCTTCTCTTTTCTCTTCTCTCTTCTCTCTTTTCTTTTCGCTTTTCTTTTCTTTTCTCTTTTCTTTTCTCTCTTCTCTTTCTTTCTTTCTTTCTTTCTTTCTTTCTTTCTTTCTTTCTTTCTTTCTTTCTTTCTTTCTTTCTTTCTTTCTTCTTTTCTATTTATTTAGAGAGAGAGAGAGAGCGAGCAGGAGTAGGGAGAGGGACAGAGTGAGAGGGAGAAGCAGGCTCCCCGCTGGATGCAGGACTGAATCCCAGGACCCTGGGATCATGACCTGAGCTGAAAGCAGACGCTTAACAAACTGAGCCACCCAGGTGCCCTGGGGATGAAATTTTCTTACAAAATTTTGGATTTGAAGGCAGATACTTTTTTTTTTTTAATTCTCACTTTTATATAGTGAGTTTTTTTTAACCCATAACATGCATTGTTTTAATCATTTAACTCATTATTACTCATTTAATAAAAGACAAAGCGTTAATTATAATTGTGTCAGAACGCCAGCTTTGTATATATACTTCAAAAGCATTTCAGTATTTTATAGCCGAAAGTGTTTATTTCTAATTTACAAGATTAATGTTCTGCAGTCACGATACAGGAATGACAAACACAATGAGATGACTGCAGCAGGAGATTTATAGTGACGTCTGGTAAATAGAGCAACAGGCAACATCCCCGTGCTGGTTATTTTGTTGGTTCTGTAGAACCAGATCAGAATCATTATAATTAAGTTAGAAGTGTCCTAGTTCACATCCAAATGGAGGATAAAGAGTATTTATCCTTAGCCACAACTGGAATCCAAATTCATATTCACTCTGTTAACCTGCAATAACAACATGAATGGAATAGATTGCCTTATACATAAATATTTCTTAGAGATTATTTTCATTTTCCCCAGTCATATCCTTTTTCTTTATTATGATTTATTCAATATTAGATAACATAAATTGCTAATAAAAATTCAAATGTTCTGGGGCACCTGGGTGGCTCAGTCATTAAGTGTCTGCCTTCAGCTCAGGTCGTGATCCCAGGGTCCTGGGATCGAACCCTGCACTGGGCTCCCTGCTCTGCAGGAAGCCTGCTTCTCCCTCTCCTTTGCTTGTGTTCCCTTTCTCGCTGTGTCTCTGTCAAATAAATAAATAAAATCTTAAAAAAAAATTCAAATGTTCTTACAGACTTGCTTTTTAAAAAAATTTTCAGCTTGCCCAGGTCTTTAATAGAATGTCATATATATTGTCTTTTATCACTTACGATAATTTCAAAATCTATAAGCTCATTTTTTTAATATTTAGATATATATAATATCCATTCAGTGCTTACTTTGGTCTAAGAATGACAATTTTAAAAGCAGCAAAGTTAGGATTGAGAGCCTGATTCAAGGATGCTTAAGATATATAAACACCCCTTTTGCCTCTTTTTTTTTTTTTTTTTTTTAAGATTTTATTTATTTATTTTGACAGAGAGAGACAGCGAGAGAGGGAACACAAGCAGGGGGGAATGGAAGAGGGTGAAGCAGGCTTCCCGCCGAGCAGAGAGCCCGATGTGGGGCTCGATCCCAGGACCCTGGGATCATGACCTGAGCTGAAGGCAGACGCTTAACGACTGAGCCACCCAGGCGCCCCCCCTTTTGCCTCTTTTTAGAAAACTTACCATTTCTGCAACTGAGAACTACTGTGTAAGTGGAGGAGGTGGCCAACTGTGTGGCTGGCTTTCAGAGACCATTGTCAACTGGCCAAAAACCACGTTTTAATTAAACTCCCTTCTTCTGGATAAAACACTGTCTCCAGAAGGCACCTGTTAAAATCAGAAATGAATTATTTGAAAGGAGGACTATGCTGAACAGAATAGAGATGTTGGTTCAGCTGATGCATATTGCCCTGGAGAGAGCTCAAATCCTCAGATGAGGACATGAGGGTACTACACAATGAAGTTTTTGCCTGAGGAATTTACCAAGCACTGTAAGCACAAAATGAAGTTTTGAGGAATAGAATGTCATATTTGAAACATGTGGAAAGGAATTATTTATCTGTGTTTGTTCTTGAGGGATTTTGTACTGAGTCACACATTTTCTCTTCTAACTTCTTCCCGGGTGATGATATGGTTCTGTAGGTCGGTAAAATTTAGCATGGGGCCCTGGGTCTAAAAGCACAAAGCACTGAACTGGAGGTAGAAATGAGGAGAAGGTAACTTCATTTGTGTATCTTCTAAAGCGTGAGATACTTTTCACTTTTAATGGCTTCTGGACACGAATTATTAAATAGTTAACAGTATAATACCAGAAAGATAACCATTAAAAATAACAATGTGCCTGCTTTTACCACTATTTTAAAAATACTGTGGATGGGCACCTGGGTTGCTCAGTCTGTTAAGTGTTTGCCTTCAGCTCTGGTCATGATCCCCAGGTTTTGGGATCGGGTCCTGGGATTGAGCCCCACTTGGCGCTCCCTACTTGGTGAGAGGGCTCTGCTTCTTCATCTCCCTCTGCCCCTCTTCCCTGCTTGTGTTCTTTCTCTCAAATAAAAAAAAATACTGTGTACATATAAGCCACTAAATTATATAATTTATATAAGCCAATAAAATATTGAGAAAAACAAAAGTTATAATCTTACTTTTGTATGTTACCAATCTACTATATGACTGCTAAATAATTAAAAATAATTATTTTTGTTGTGCAGAATATGTCTGTGGTCCTTGAAAGTATATAAATACATCTTGAGATATATAAATTCAGATCAGATTTTTAACCCTCCAAATAATCCAATTATTTCCATGAAAAATTATTATATTACTATTATTAAACCATTCTTTATTTGATCATATTGAAATTCAAGTGAGAAAATGACACTGATCTTGAATTGTATGAAAGTATTAAGTAGTATTGCTTACATAACTCAAAGCATAATCAGAATGAATTTGGTCATATTCCTTCACAACACCATCTTCAGAAGACAGAATTTGTTTCTGGTAGTCCTATTAATCAAAATAAAAAATTCAGAAAATTTTCATACCCTTACATTGAATGAATATATTTTCCCTTTATTCAATGATAAAACCGTAACTTTTAAAATTATGACATAATACTTTATTGAAAATATATTGGCTTTAAACATGCTTTTTTTTCAGTATTGAGAGCTATCATTCCAAAGTTAGAGATTATAAAGAAATAGAAAACATAAATACAGATATTCAACTAGAATATTATCATTATTTTTGTTCTCTCAAAAGTAGAATGCAATTATAGCTTGTTTTCAAAATGCTTGGTTTGAAACACAAATCTATAATATTTCCCTAAACAATTAAAAAAAAATAAGTATCCTTTAATGAGTAACTGACAATAGAAATAGTGTTTTTTTAAACTACGAATATTTACTAAGATGAGAGGTTTTGCTAATAATATGGAGACAAAATTTTAAAAGTCATATTTTTAATGCTATATATTTATTGAGCATCTATTATATACCAGGTTATCTTTACCTGTCTATCTCAAGACCATACTTGGAAATGTCTCCTCTCATTTTCTGTTTCTTCTTCTTTCTGTCTCTGTCTCTATGCCTTTGTCTATCTTTTGTTCTTTGCTCCCTTTTCTCTTTGCAATATTAATAGGTAGCAAAATGCTATGAGAAGATATGTAGCAATTTGTTTCACAGGTAATCTTTCAGCTATTATAAAATGGGGTAAATATTTTATTAATTTTTATCTGCTACTAGAAATTTAGTATATATTTACATCTGTGAAACTACTACCACATGTGTGTTTGACCACTCATTCATCCACTAGATTTTAACCTATACATTGTCTTTAATATCCACAGTAATCCCATGAGGTGCATCTTGTTAGTGCTATTTTATTTTTTTAATAATGAAACTAAGCATCTTAGTGCCTGAGTCACTTAATTAAGATTCCATAGTAAGGAAAGATCTAAATAGACTGACTGCCTGCCTTCTGATTCCCTCCTCCTCTTCTTGGATAGCAGATGGACTAATTATAGTCGATAAATTTACTTTTTTCATCTTCTTTTCTTAGAATTTACCTAAGCAGAATTGAATTGATTGAAATGTTTCTCTTTGTATAGCATTTTGTATTCTGTGACATATGATAGATAGGTAGATAGATAAATAGATACATGTAGATATACATACATATAGCCTATAAATATACATATATAGATATATACAAGTTAAATATAATACAATTCATTCATTCAATGTACTTCCTTTTATGACCACAATCCTACCAAACTTTTAGATTATCTTCAATTGCCAAAACCTCTGTGAAACTCCAATTTACTCAATCCCAAAGATCCCTCCATTATTTCTAACATTAATGATAATGATAATAATAAATATAATAATTTAATGTTAATAATATCTAATATTTATGGAGGTCTTATTAATTTCAGTCACTGTCCTATGTGTTTCCTATGTAAAACTGCACTTGTTTCTCAAAACTCTATGAGGTAATTACTATTAATATGTCACTTTCACAGAAGAGGAAACAAAGTCACAGGAAAGTTCATTGATCTGTTTGGGGTCACAGCTAATCATGATAGCATTAGAATTCTAAACCCAAGCAGTCTGGCTCCAGAGCCCACACCCCTAACCAACAGTCCTTACTTGTTGTTTGATAATACTTCTGCATTTACATTACTTATATCATTTTGCCTCACATCATAATATTTTGTGTAGGCTCTCTATTACACATAATATTTTACTTAATATTTACTGAGTATTAATCTCACACCAGGAACTGCTGTATGTGCTGAGAATACAGCACTGAGAAAGATAGAAATGGTAAATGGAGGAGACAGAATTTAAGAAATGAAACACTAATGGAACAAAATGATTTAAAATACTGATAACTGTTATAAATACAACAAACATTGTGCATTGTAGAAGATGACTTAGAGGGCCAAATTAGATTAAATGGTCATGGTCATGGAAGGCCACTCTAAAGAGAAAGATTTCAGGTGAGATGAGCCCTGGATGGAAGAAGTTGCCAGGAAAGCAAATACCGGAGGTCAGAGTGTTCACACTCAGCGGGAACAGCAGATTTAAAGGATGTTTAAAAATGAAAAGACTTTCCATGTGGGAGAAGGAAGAAAGAGGGGATGATGTTAAGAAATTAATTCTAAGAGAAAGGAAAGACCCAGCTTATGGGTGCCTCATTAGTTCAGAAGATGGTGATTGGTTTTTATTTTAAATGCATGGAGTCATTGACAATATGAAGGCAGAGAAGTGACATAACCCAACTTGCTCCCCCGCCACCTGCCCTCTTTTTTTGAGAACACTCTCACTGCTATGTGGGCAATAGGCTATAGGGAAGCAGTGGAACCCATTAAAAAGCTATTGTAAATTTTTATGTGTGTGATTTTAATACAGAAATTGGTAGAGAAAGAAATGGATGAATGTAGTTTGGAGGTGAACAAACAAAAGTTCATATAGTCTCTTAAAGGCAGAAACAATTATTCACTTTTATATGTCCAAGAGTGTTCTGAATATAGTAGGCCTTCTTTCATATTTTGATATATTGAGTGTGCTTAAATGGCAGCTGCATCAGCTAAACTATTTCAAAGTTCTATTTTATTTCTAAAATATAACAGCAGTTGTAGACTTAGAATGTTGATGTTTATATGTTGAAAGAGTTACCTTGAAACTCTTTCTAAAAAGTGAAGTAATTCTTGCCCGATTTTTCTCTATTGGCTAAAAGGAAAATTTATAGCAACTAAATCTATATATTATAAAGAAGAAATGTCTCATATCTATAATCTAAGCTCTCACCTCAAGAAAGTAGGAAAAGAAGAGCAAAAGAATGATAAACAGCATAAACCAATTAAATGAAATAAAAAATAGGAAAAGAGAAAAAAATGGGTGAAACAAACATATGATTCTTTAAAGGTATCAATAAAATTAATAGATTTCTAGCAAGACTGACAAAGAAATGGAAGACACAGAGTACCAATATAAGGCATGAAACATATGACATCATTACAGACCCTGCAGACATGAAAAAGTGAATGGCTGAATACTGAAAACATCTCTATAAACATAAGTTGTCAATTTAGATAAGACAGATAATTTTCTCCAGAAGCACAAACTATCATAACTTACCTAATATGAAGAAGAAACTTTGAGTAGTTCTATAACCATTAAAGAAATTAAAGTCATAATTAAAAACTCCTTAAGAAGAAATCTCCAGATTGGGATATTTTCACTGAATTAATGCCAAATCTCCACAATCTCTTCCAAGAAAATCCAAGAGAAGGGAACCAATTCCAACTCATTTTATGGGGCCATAATTACCCTGATACCTAAACCAGACAAAAACAGCACAAAAAAGAAAACTACCGATCGATTTTCCTGAATAATACAGTGCAAAAATCCTCAAAAATATAAACCATTGAATCTGATATATTATGTAATAATATTAAAGAAATGATATACCATGACCAAATGGGGTTTATTCCAGGATGCAAGGCTGTTCAATATTAAAAAAACCTTCCATATTAATAGGCTAAGAAAGAAAAATCATATTATATCAATCCATGCAGAGAAAGCATTTGAAAAAATTCAACATTCACTAATTATAAAAATTCTCAGAAATCTAGAATTGAATACGGTACGTTTTACAATTTGATAAATTTGATAAGGAATATCTTAAAAAGCATACTGAACTCTATTTCTTGTTTCCCTTCTCTCTCCCGCCCCTACCTGCCCCCGTAGCAAAAGACTCCCAGCATTTTTACTCTGTTCTTATTTTTTTATAAAGATTTATTTATTTGAGAGAGAGAGAACACACTTGTGTAATCAAGAGGAGGGACAGAGGGAGAGAATCTCAAGCAGACTCTGGGCTGAGTGCGGAGCTGGAAGTGGGGTTTCATCTCACAGCCCTGAGATCATAACCTGAGCCGAAACCAAGAGTCAGAGGCTCAACTGACTGAGCCACGCTGGTGCCCCTTTACTTTGCTCTTCTAAGGCTTTTTGTTTGGCTTCTTAGCTTGGTGGATCATATAGTTTCAGAACTCAGTAGAAATCTTGAAGGGATGATCAGATGAGCTTTGGGCTTAGGTATTTTTTTTCCTTTTCTACCATGATCCTGACACTTCCAGTCTCACATTTCTGTCTCCTTAGCCCTGTGATACTGCCAAAGTCCTGCTGTTTTCTTTGCCTCTCAGGATGATCCCTCTTCCTGGGCTCACTGCCTAGATCCTCAGACTCTTTCCTCATGTCCAGAATTGGTGAATGCTTCGAGGAAAAAACAAATGGCTGCAAATTGACTCACTTCTTCATGGCTCCCCCTTCTTTAAGATTTTGTCTTTTCAACTTTTGGCATCCTCAAAGACTCTTCCATATAATCAGAAATTCATTTATAGTTATTTTTATCATAGTCAGCTTTTCTAGTTGTTTTCTGGTTGTTTTTCTACTTCTTTGCTTTTTGTTGTTGCCTCTTGTTTTCTATTTGTTTTTAGTTTCCAACAAAATTGCTGTTAAGTCTTGTAGTACTGGGGGGACAGGAATAAAGTTCAGTTAATTGTGGATGTTCTTTATCAAATGGCAAAATTTCCCCTACAATCCCAGAGCTTTGGCTTGCTGCAAGCCACATTATCTTAGCTGGAAGTAGAAGTCTTGAAGCAGAGGTTTCTAAAAGGTTAGAGATGTAATCATCTAGAAGTGACATGGAAGTGAAGAAGACATTGATGTTGTTATCTGATCCTGAAGAATGTGAAGTGTTAGAGAAGGAGTAGTCTCAAAAAGAGTGTCACAAAGGAAAACTGAGTGTCAGTTAATACAATGAGAAAGAAGGAAGAGTTAGCAATCATCCTAGAGAATTCTATAAAATAGAACCCAAAACAACAGTAAAGCACATTTAACTGTTTTTGCCTCACTGCTTTGTTTCATTAGGCTTGATGCTTCCATGGTTTAGGTTATCCCGAGGGCAGTTTATGTCCTGGCCATTAGAACTAGTGGTTTGTTTTCTAGCTATAAACCAAACTACATATTGCACAGTTTAGATTCAGTCATGCTCTTCATCAGATGTTCTGAATGCTGTCCTTATTCAAGAAGATTATGCTCAATGGAAATAATTCACTGTTTGAAAAGAAAGGACAAAAAGTTTAAGAATTATGCTGTTCATAGGAGAGAATGAATGATTTCCAATAGGGATTTTGCACTTTTAAATAATAGTATCCATTATTATTAATTGAACCTACTTAAAACACATACATTTTTAAATAGTCTTACTATACTACCGTTTTAAGGAGTCAGGCTAATGCAAATCTCAGGACTACGTTTACGTGATCTCTTTAAGTGAAGGCCATTAAAATGTGTTAATTGCACATGGATATAGGTGAGTTTTCATGTGTATTGTGTATATTTTTGCTAATATAATGTATCACTTCAGATGTTTGTGGTTTTATGTTGGCAAAATTATATTCCTTTTAGACTGTCTTAAGCAAATAGGAAATGTGTTATTTTACACAACTGAAAGTAGAAGATGGCACAATCAATTATGTCATTAAAGTCCCAAGTTGCTTCCATTTGTCCATTTTGGCAACTGTAATAGAAATTCCATCAAAAGATATATCCCCCTGTGTTTGTAATACTACTACTCAAAAAATCTAGACATTTCCTACTGAATCAACACTGCTCAGAGGGAGATATGTCCAATGTTTCCTTTTTAAGACTGAATAAACTTGGGTTGCCTGGGTTGCTCAGTTGGTTAAGCGTCTGCCTTCAGCTCACGCCATGCTTCCGGGGTCCTGGGATCGAGCCCTGCATCAGACTCCAGCAGAGAACTTGCTTCTCCCTCTGCTTGCAGCTCCCCCTGCTTGTGCTCTCTCTCTCATTACCTCTCTCTCTCTGTCAAATGAATAAAATCTTTAAAAAAAAGACTGAATAAACTTTTCCTAGAATTACACTAGCATCTCATTAACTAGAATTTTATTCCTCATTTCTAGCTATTACAATCACTGATGGGGAAATAGAACTCCATGATCACTTCGGATCAGACATCTCCTCCCATGAGGTTAAAGGAGGGAACTGGTCACCTTGAAAGCAAATGGTCAAAAGTAGGGAGTGAAGGGTGGGCCACCCTAATAAAGCTAGATTTCTTTTTTTTTTTTTTTAACATTATTTGAGAGAGAGAGAGAGAGTGCATGTGCTAGCACGAGTGGGGGGAGGGGCAGAGGGAGAGGGAGAGAAAGTCCTAAGCAGACTCTGTGCTGAGTGTGGAGCCCAACGCGGGGCATGGAGCTGGGCGTGGGGCCCAATTTCATGACCCTGGGATCATGACCTGAGCCAAAAGCAAGAGTTGTACGCTTGACCACCCAGGCACCCCTAAAGCTAGATTTCTGATAGGGATGATGAAAACAAGGGAGTAGGTGGATGCTGATAATTACATTCAATGTTCAGTAAATAACCATTATTTTATATCATCTATTGTTCTAAATACTTTTATGTATTTTTTGGTTTACATTTATTTTATAATACCTTATAGATTATTATTTTATAGATTATAAAGGAGGTGAAATACAGAAAATGCATTTTATAGGTAACTTGATCTTTTCTCAAACCCTTTATAGTGTAGCTGGGAAACTGATCTGTGTCTTCCCTCCTTTTACTGCTTGATTTTTCTGTTCACTTTTCTATAAGCATCTTGAAAAGGAACAGGCCTTATTCACAGAAGCTTTTCAGTATTATCCCTGTACCACTGTAGATGCCTGAACTTTTTTCTCATGATAATTTCTCTATATTACTGGGTAAAAGAAAGCTAGCTACCATCATTTGAGCTAGGATTTGTGGGAAGGATTTTTTTACTTACATCAGCTATTCACTGAAAGCCTAAGTAGCTGGACTCAAATCAAATAAATAATTTGTTTTATGCAGTTTCTAGTTTTTTGACATTAATACACTCTTATCAAAAAAATATTTTTCCTCAAACAGAAATGAAATGGTTTGGGAAGATTATGATTTTATAATCTTTCCAGGTATATCTCACTTTAATGATTATATGAATTTGTGAGGAATTGTATGTATGGTCATTTTGGCCCTGAATCATTTACAATGTAGTCCAACTCTTGATTTTGGCTCAGGTTATGATCTTAGGGTCATGAGATCGAGCCCCATATTGAGCTCCATGCTGGGCATGGAGCCTGCTTAAGATTCTCAGAGATAGCAGGACCAAGGAGCAGAGGGGATATATATTATATATGCAATTAAATTAAAATATCAGGTCATTTCTACAATAAATCTGTATAAATCTGTTGTTATGGTTTGAAAGGAAATATTCCCCCTCTGGGGGGTGGGGGGAAAGAGAAAGAAATTAGAAATTTCAGAACAAAATAAATAGGGGTAGTTTATATACATCTCAAAAATTATTTGTTTTTACATCTGCGAGATACAATGTATCTAACTACATTGTAAATGATTATTTATTTGATTTGAGTCCAGCTACTTAGGCTTTCAAATATGCAATATAGCATTATTAACTATAGACAGACATTATGCTTTATATCACATCCCCATGACTTTTTTCTATAAGTGGAAATTTTTTCCTTTTGACCCCCTTCACCTATTTCATACACTCTGACCTCCTCCCTCCAGCCACCACCAATCTGTTCTCTGTATCTATGAGCTGCTTGGTGTGTTTTGTTTTTGTTTTTGTTTTTTTGTGGGGTTTTGTTTTTGTTTTTGTTTTTAGAATCCACATATAAGTGAGATCATACGGTATTAATCTTTCTCTGTTATTTCACTTAGCATAGTGCTTTCACGTTCCACCCATGGTGTCTCAAATGGCAAGATTTCTTTCTATGTTATGGCTGAATAATATATATATCACACTTTCTTTATCCTTCCATCCATCAGTGGACATTTAGGTTGTGTCATGCCTTGGATATTGTAAATAATGAATACAAGGATATACATATCTTTTTGAATTAGTGCTTTTGTTTTCTTTGGATAGATTCTCAGTATTGGAATTGCTGGATCATATGGAGTTCTGCTTTTAAGTTTTTGAGGAATATCCATGTTGTTTTCCATATTGGCTGAAAGAATTTTCATACCCACCAACAGTGCACAAGGGTTCCCTTTTCTCCATATCCTTGCCAACACTTGTTTCTTATCTTTTTGACAAGAGCCATTCTAACAGGTGTGAAGTGATATCTCACTGTGGTTTTGATTTGCATTTCCCTGATGATTAGTGATGCTGAGTACCTTTTCATGTACCTGTTGTCCATCTGTATGTCTTCTTTGGAAAAATGTCCATTCAGATCCTCTGCCTATTTTTTAAATCATGTTGTTTGTTTGGTTTTGCTATTGAGTTATACGAGTTCATTATATATTTTGGATATTAACCCTTTATCAGATATATGATTTGCAAATATTTTCTCCCATTCAATAGGTTGCCTTTTCATTTTGTTAAGGTTTCCTTTGGTTTGCAGAAGATTTTACTTTGATGTGTTCCCACTTATTTATTTGCTTTTGTTATCTTTGCTTTTGGTGTCAAATCCAAAAACACATTGCCAAGACTGATGGCAAGGAGCTTACTGCCTGTGTTTTCTTCTAGGATTTTTATGGTTTCAGGTCAAATTTATTTCTTAATGGCATAAACATGTTTGTTTTTTTGTTTTAATTCTTTTTTCCCTTTTTACTTGCACCATCTACTTCCCCTAAAGGGATATTTAGAAAACTTTTTTGTCATTCTCCCTTTCTTACTAGACCATAACATTAATGAAGGCAGGAAACCTGTGAATCTTGATTATCAGGGTATCCCTAGGTATAGGCACTTAACAGAAGTGTGAAATAAATGGTTGCTAAAGCTAAAAGCTACAAAAACATTGTCTTTTTGCACCACAAGTATTTTTTGGTGTAGTCATATGTTTGCCAATTATGTTATACCAATTGTCCTTACTCACTTCTTTGTGTTTATTTATTTTTTAAATTTTTATGTTTTAAAATCATATCTAACAAGTTAGATCATTTTTTGTAAAATCAATTTTAAAGTACAATATTTTTATTTTGGATTTTATTTTCAATTCTCATTGTTTAGAAAGTAAACCCACTTTTAGTCAATTTTTGGAGAGATTTATTTAACTGATCTAGGTAACATCCTTCCCACCAATGGCCTAAAACAATGCATCCAGTCTGTCGTTGGGTGAGAGTGGTGCGGGGTGGTTGTTTGTGTAACGTTAAATGTGTGTGTGTGTGTGTGTGTGTGTGTGTGTGTGTGTAGTCCATGCAGCGACATGATTTATAAATTTTCCATGTTGGTGCTGAGATAGATGAAGTAATCTCCACCAATAAGTTCAAGTATTTCATAGCTGGTATACCTACTTTTATTTTTTGAAAGTACAATGACTATATTAACTCTTGGGAATATATATAATCTATTTAAGTGTGTAGGTTTTGTTGACAACTCATTTCAAAACTTGAATATATGGCAAATGATTTGTATTGCACTTCTATTAGTATTAAAATTGATAGCAAGTAGCTCAATTAAATTTATTTAATGAGAAAAACTAAAAATGAATACATTCTGTGACAGATATCAACTTCCAAATAATCTAGCAAGGGCTGGCATCCTATAATATTCAGTCTATCCAAATTGGCGGTAAAGCCTTTTGGAAAGAAAGAAAATCGGTACCTTTGTGTTATCCTGAAGTTGCCTGAGGGCCTACTGTCTCGCACAGCAGCCAAATCCTCTGGGCTGAAGGTGTAGGGAATGTAAAAATTGGTCACTGAATGGGTGGACATGCAGAAATTATATATGTGGTGAAGAAAAAAAGGGATTTGTGAGAAGTAAATGTTAGATAGTAGTAAAAATACTCTTTATAGAAACATTTTAAAATATATTTCCCACTAGAAATAGAGAGGAAAAGCTTGTGATGCTACTCACAATAAAACAATTTTCTCAAATATCTCCAGACCTTGTTACTCTGACTGAAATGAAGTGTGTGCCTTTGGGATGTGGAGGTTCTTTTTGTTAGAGATGTGACATATTGAAGGAGTGCTGATTGGTGGGATCAGGTAGAACACCCACAATGCAGTGAAATGGGAAGCTTTCAAAATGTTATGGTAGATCTAAAGGGATGGAAAATCCTTACAAAATCAAATACAAAGATGCTGCGGCTTTCTCTTGTTAACTAAACTGGATGATTTTTTGGGGTATTTTGCAATGAATGATAAAAAATATTTCACTAAATATTTTAAATAAATCATATGTCATTATCATTTATAGTTATTTTTAGGCTCAAGATGACAGTGATCTGCCCTTTTGTTTATAGTTTACAGTGCTGCTTGTTACTGAGAGATAGAAAAATATGGGCTCAAATTCTGGCACACTGATTCTTGTTTAAACTGTTTTATTTTCAAGGCCTATCTTAAATTTATACATAAATATCTATACCATATTTGTGATGTGTAAAGTCATTATAACATTAAGAGAAAATTAATTGCATGCTACTGTATCATTTAGTAAAGACATACTGGTTAAGAGAAGCACTGAACTCCAAGGACTGTGTGTCAGAACTGAAACATTTTATCCTTTTCCTTATTTATAAAACTAAGTTGATTCTACTTACCAAGGATGGATGAGATCAGCTGGTCCTATAATCTTGTAATTGACCTGCTTGATTAACTTGAGATTCAACTAATTTTATCATAATGGAAATCTGGTGCATCAGGAAGAGCCATGCAAATCATATGTCTCATTGAATTTGGTTATTTACTTGATTTCGTTCTTCATCAGAATTCAGGCTTCAAGAATGGGTACGCAGGTATTCCTTTCCAATTCTTCAACATTCTCACTAAAGATGGCCTCTCAAATTCCAGCTTATGAGAAGGACTGTGAACAGGTCTTTGCTAGTTCTTCATACTCTGATGAAGCACAGAACTTTCATGCTTCTTGGAAGAAAACCAAGAGCAAGAGACTGAGCCAGAAATTGTTTAACTAATCTTAATCTGTTCAAGTTGGGACTAATCACCTATAAGGGTAGAGTTTTTTTTTCTCAGAATTCCCAATGGCTAAAGAGAGAGAAATAGGGGCACCTGGGTGGCTCAATAGGTTAAGCGTTGAACTCTTGATTTTGGCTCAGGTCGTGATCTCAGGATCAAGCCTCTGTGTCAGGCTTTGCGCTCATCATGGAGTCTGCTGGTCCCTCTCCCTCTGCTCCTCCCACCTGCTCACGCTCACTCTCTCTTGCTCTTAAATAAATAAATAAATAAATAAATAAATAAATAAATAAATAAATAAAATCTTTAAAAAAGAGAGAAACAATCAAAATAAACTTATGTTGTTAACATTCATCTCGATTAAATGCAAATGATTGTATCTGTTTTATATTATTTTCCTATATTATTTTCCTACTCTCATTTATATTGTTATGTTACATATGTTTTAAATCCTTACTTATTACTTAAAATCATTCGTATGCTTTTATTGTTCATACATAATTATTAAATGCCTTGTTCTAGGCCAGCATTTCTTAAGGTTCAGCATGCATTAGAATAACCTGGAAGCACACACTGATTACTCAGTCACTTCTCTAGAGGTTCTGATTTAGTAGAAGCTGCGGTGATGCCCAAGATTTTGCATTTTTAACAAGTTCCAGGTGATGCTAATGCTGCTGGTCATGAGAATCACTGGTCTAGGCATTGCAGGTGTAGCAGTGATAAGAAAGAATCCTTACCCTCATGGATATTATGCTACTTTGGGAGGTACAAACAACAAATAACTAAGTAAGTCAGGAAGATACTGATGGTCATTGCTGTGGTCCGAATATGTGTGTCTTCCTCAAATTCACATGTTTAAGTCCTAATGCTCAATGTGATGGTATTAGTAGGGGGGCTTCTTTGGGAGGCGATAAGGTCATCAGGGCGGAGCATACGATTAATAGCCTTATAAAAGAGAGATGAGTGCACGTCGTCAGTTTTTCCACCAGGTGAGAGTAAGAGAAATCTGACTCAGAGGAGGGCTTTTACCCAACTCTGCCGTCACCCTGATCTCAGACTTACAGCCTCCAGAACTATGAGTAATACATTTCTGTTGGTTTTAAATTACTCAATTTGAAGTATTCTGTTATAAGAGCCCAAACAGAGTAAGATGTCATGAATACTGTGAAAGGAACCATGGTCATAGGTGAGATTAAGTGGCATGGTAGTGGCGGATTCTATTAACCAGCATGGCCAGAGAGGGTCTCTCTGAGGAGGTGGCAGTTATCTTAAAAGCCTGAAAGATGAAAGGCCAGGCATATTAAGAACCGTACAAAAGAGGTTTCACGTGATTTTTGATGAGGGATCGCATCCTGGCTCTGCTAGTCTTAGTTGTGTGACTTGGATATAATTGTCCTTTTCCATATATGCAAAAAGGGAAGATACTCATTACATAGAATTTTTGTGGGGATCCAGTAAGAAAATAAAATCAGGCCTATTCTAGTATCTGGTATGATACTGAATACATTTCTTTTCCCTACTCCTATAATATGTAACATGGCTTGTATATATTCATACCTATTAAAATTTAATATATGCATAATTTGGTAATGATTTTAAGTTTGCTTAAATTCTTAATCCTCTGTTACTCTGGTCACTTCAGGAAGGAATACAGCCTGCATCCATTTTGGCTAGCCTGTATTATTTTTTATTTTACTTTTGGCACAGTAATAACCTCAAATTTGCTTAGGTTTTGAACTAAATTCACAGAAAAACGTGGAGATTGTGTATAAATTAAGCAGATTACACTTCTAATACAATATCTACCAATTTATAGGAGTTGATGTAAATTTTTTTTGTCTTCAATAAAATAGTATACAAAATTTAGTAATAGAGAAAAAGACTTAATACTAAGGAACTCAGAACCCCTATTCAATTTCCATTCACGGTTCATGCCCAGATAATTGGTGGCATTCTGGAACACAAGCTTCTGGGGCACCTGCGCGGCTCAGTTGGTTAAGCAGCCAGCTCTTGATTTTGGATCAGGTCATGATTTCAGGGTCCTGGGATTGAGCCTCATGTCTGGCTCTGCACTCAGTGGGAAGTCTGCTTGAGGATTCTCTCGCGCTCCCTTTGCCCCCTCTCTCGCTCTCCCTTTGCCCCCCCTCCCGCTCACGCTCTCTCTCTCTCTCAAAAAAAAATCTTTAGAATACAAGCTTCTATTAGCGCTGACAGACATTTACTGCCTTTTGAGTAGATGCAGAGCACTGCACTAGGCCTTATGAGAGATACAAAACTATGTAAGACATAACTTTGTTCAAGGAGCTTAAAAGTCTAGTTGGGGTAGACTAATGCAATTACATTGATAGAATAACAGAATATGAGACATGCTTTAAAAGAGATAAAGGTAAATACTGGAATAAAAAGTAGGGGTTATCAATAGGTGGAAATGGGGCAAAAGGCAAAAAACAGCTTTTGAAAGAACTAATATATTAGATGCAGCTGCAGAGATAAGTAGGGTTAGGTACAGAGAGTAGTAATCCCATTAAATAATTCCAGGTATGAAGATGAAAGAGCTGAAATGAATAGGGTCTGACCAATAAATAACAAGTACATGAAATCTAACAGTGGGGATAAGATTGCACCACCACCTCGTACTTGTGTATAGCGGTGAATGTTTGGTTGTAGAGTTTACTCAAAAGAACACGCAATGGATAGTCATTGAAGTTGTGGCTGTGTAAGTTACATTTTTCAATGTCAACATGGCGTTAATTGCAAAATAGGAGAAATATGGGGAAGGACAGTTCCAGTCTCTTCAACTTTAAATTACTTGCTGGTGAGTTTAAATGTGACCTTTAATAGTCTTGTGCCTTTTTAAGCTAATTATTCATGCAATAGGCAACTGAGTTAGTCAGGTGAGTTCATGATATATTCAACATGCTGAATGGGAAAAAGATGTAGCCAAGAATACTTTATTCAGCAAGGCTCTCATTCAAAATATAAGAAGAGCTATAAAGAGTTTCCCAGGCAAACAAAAACTAAAGGACTTTGTGACCATTAAACCAGCCCTGCAAAAAATATTAAAGGGGACTCTGAGTATGAAAGAAAGACCAAAAGCAACAAAGACTAGAAAGAACAGAGAAAATCTTCAGAAACACCGACTTTAC
This sequence comes from Phoca vitulina, assembly GCF_004348235.1. Classification (NCBI taxonomy): domain Eukaryota; kingdom Metazoa; phylum Chordata; class Mammalia; order Carnivora; family Phocidae; genus Phoca; species Phoca vitulina. The sequence goes on from NW_022589710.1 coordinate 17,194,550, forward strand.
AGGTAATACAAATAGCACTAAATTCATATCTATCAATAATCACTCTGAATGTAAATGGACCCAATGCTCCAATCAAAAGACATAGGGTGTCAGAATGGATTTAAAAAAGAAGACCCATCTATATGCTGCCTACAGGAGACTCATTTTAGACCTAAAGACATGTGCAGATTGAAAGGGACAGGATGGAGAACCATCTATCATGCTACTGGACGTCAAAAGAAAGCCAGAGTAGCCACACTTATGAGACAAACTAGATTTTTTTTATATTTCCAAATTTTTATTTAAATTCTAGTTAGTTAATATATAGAGTAATACTGTTTTTCAGGAGTAGAATTCAGTGATTCATCACTTATATATAACACCCAGTGCTCATCACAAGTACCCTCCGTAATGCCCATCACCCATTTAGCCCATCCCTCACCCACCTCCCCGCCAGCAACCCTCAGTTCTGAGTCCTCTATGGTTTGCCTCCCTCTCTTTTTATTTTTTTTTCTCTTCCCCTATGTTCATCTGTTTTGTTTCTTAAATTCCACATATGAGTGAAATCAAATTTGTCTTTCTCTGACTTATTATACTTACTATACATATTATAGTACATGTAATACATTAAATACATGTAATATAATACATGTAATATAATATTTCATACATAGCACCACATAATGTTTTTATTCATTATGCCATGTTTAACAGTCTACTAAATGCCCCTTCTATATGTATCTCCCCTATTTTATGTTTAGATAATACTGCATACATTCCCTCATTGTCTTAAAAAATGGAGTAAAAGGGGCATAACTTAAGCACACCTTATGCATCTTTTATCAACATACTATTGGACATATTACACTGGTAAACTCAATTGCTGCTTATTGATGGACTGACTGAAGATTTTATTTGACAGAGTACAAGCAGGGGGAGCAGCAGGCAGAGGGAGAAAAGGGAGCCCAATGTGGGGCTTGATCCCAGGACCCTGGGATCATGACCTGAGCCAAAGGCAGATGCTTAATGGACTGAGCTACCCAGATGCCCCTCAATGGATTTTTTTACATAAAAGATATAGTAGTTCATTCACTGGATAGATCACACCACAGCCAATCATCGTTTCTTGTTCTTGTCCTCTAAGATTAGTGCCATAATAAACATTCTATATATGTCCTTAGGAATTGGCACTTTATTCTTGTGCTGTCATTGCTCAAGAGTGGAATGACTGTGTATTGTGGTTTAAGAATTTTAAATTTTAATAGCTATTTTCTTATAGTCTTAAAGAGACTTTGACACTTTACATTTCTATCAGTGATATACAAAATTCATCTGCATTTCAAACAACTGGTTGCAGAGCTATTTAAAATTTTTGCCAGTCTGAAAGACATAAATTGATAATTTACTTTTTATTTGTATGTCCCTGACTATTAGATTGAGCATATTCATATATTTTGACCATTTGAATTTTGTTCTTCTATTCATAATTTTTTCATCTATTGAAGGCTTTTCCTGTGTTCAACTACTATAGAAATTAATGCTTTTTTCTCTTATCTATATTAAAATATTTTCCTGATGCAGAAATTGTATATTAACATTGTTATTTTCCACACCTAAACATTTTAAAAGAACATGTACATATATTCATTTTATAGCTTATAATTTTGTCATCATGAAGTAAGGTATTCATCCTTATATATTAAATTTGGTCTTTTAAATTTCCATGCAAGATTTTTATTCAATTTTTGGCATCTAATTTGTTAAGCAGATAGAAATATATTTTTCTATGTGATGTAAGATAGAAATACTCAGTTATTTTTTTCCTGTAGTTATTGAGTAACAGTATCATTAAGAAATATGTCCTTTTCCTATTTCGTTTACTATACTTTTGCCATTATCAAGAGATTAAAGTGTCTTCGTAAGTTGACAAACTGACTCCCAGTTATATTTACTATAATGTTTAAGCTGTTTGGGGGTTGGGCGCCTGCGTGGCTCAGTTGGTTAAGCGACTGCCTTCGGCTCAGGTCATGATCCTGGAGTCCCGGGATCGAGTCCCGCATCAGGCTCCCTGCTCAGCAGGGAGTCTGCTTCTCCCTCTGATCCTCCCCCATCTCATGCTCTCTCTCTCTGTCTCATTCTCTCTCTCAAATAAATAAATAAAATCTTAAAAAAAAAAAAAAAGTTTAAGCTGTTTGGGGGTTAAAATCTTGAATTCAACAAACACTTTACCTAATTCTAAGAAACTATTGTAATTCAAATGAAATTCTAATTAACATTGTATATTAACCTGATGTTCTTAAATTTAGATTTTTTTCCCATCCAAAAACATGATGTACCTTTCCATTTATTCAGATACTCTGTTGTGTCTCTTAATATCCTTCCTCGCATAGGTCCCCTGTATGTTAGTTAAATTAATACCTGAGTATTTTAATTTGAGTTGCTAATAGAAATGGAATAATTTCCATTGCCAATTTTGTGAGGTTTTTTTTTTGGCTAGAATGTTAAAAAAAAAAAAACAAAAACCTTGCTCTTTTTTAAACCTTTATCTTGAAGCCAGATACTTGATAAAATTTTTAATTAATGTTGAAATTATCAGTGTTTTTTCATTTAAGATACTTGCTTTTTGTTAAATTTAGTGAATTAGTTTATTTGTATATTACATTTTTCTTAGTATGGGTGTTGAGTTTTATCAAGTGGCTTTTAATCATCTATTGATGCTGAATATAGCAAACTTATTTTTAAAAACTAAAAACCGCTGGACAGCACTGCCTTTGAAAATTTGACAGATACCGTCATCAGACAACTTTATGGTGGCAAATAATTCCTTACACAATGACCCAAATGAAAAGCAGTGCATGTTGCTGTGGAAGACACAGGTAGCTGCAGGATTATGATGGAGTTTGGGGAAGAAACAGCCACAACAAAAACCAATACAGAGTCCATATTTCAGCTCTACTGGCAATCATGACCAATATATACTTAAACATGTAAATCAGATGTTGCATTCATGAATCAATTTAAGGTCTTTAAATCCAGTTACTTCAGATTGCAAAATGGGCGTGGGGGAGGAGAGAGAGGATTTGTGCCCAATTTTAAGACCCATGTACTTGGATTTAAAATGCAAAGTTATAGGCAAGGTTACAGAAAATTATATTTGGTGTGTGTGTATGTATGCGAGTAGGAGTGTTTGATTCTATCTAGAGCACGGTCTGAAAAACTCCTTCAAAATGAAGCAAAGAGCTCAGAGAATGAGATTCACCCCCAAGTGATGTTCAGAGTCAAGGTTGTTTTTCTCATATTAGAAAGCCGTTTACTCCATGCTGTTTTTGAGAAGGTGTCTTTTCAAGTGCTCAGTGATACAGTCCTGAGCAGCAACAGCAGGAGGTAGAATTGGTTTTCTATCTTCAGTTTGGCAGACATGGCTATTGAAACTACATGAAACTACAGGGTCAAGGATCATATCATCCAAAGGACTAAAGTGGAATCTTTGTTTTGTTTTTTCTTTCTTACTTTTTTTTTTTTCCCTCCCCTGAGGCAGGATGTGAGTTGTTTTTTTTTTTTCAGTCTGGTATTTGGATCCAGAAGTTTGGAAAGGAGAAACTCTGTCATAGGATAGATAAATAAAACAATATATTTATGACACAAACTAGAAATGATACAATTGTAATTTTGTACTATTAAAGTGGGAAAACCAGTTATAATATAAAGTATGTGCAAAGTGTACTTATTGGAATATAAAAAGTTAAATTTTTGAATTACCAGACAAGTATAATTCGTATATTTAAGATTAAAAGAACTATACTTGATTCAAAGGAACTTTCTCAATGAAATTTTCTTAAAACAATTCTTTATCCTATTTTTATTAAGACATTCACTATTTCAGAAGTGATTCCAATATGATACTACAACATTTCAATATCCCACCTTTTAAAATTCATCCAATACTGGTAGAACACCTAATTATGCCAGGCGTAATCCAGATGCTGGGCTATGTCAAAGGAACAAACAAGAATCCTTGCCCTTATGAAGCTTATACTCTACTTGAGGAGACTTTATAGTAAGTAAATTATACATTTTATAGTACATAACAAGGTGCTAAAAAGATACAGGGAAATAGAATGGGAGAGTAGATGAAATGTTACATAAGGTGATTGAAATGCTGATATTTGAGCAAAGACTTGAAGGAGGTGAGGAAATTGGCATCTGGATGTCAGTGAGGAGAGGGGTACAAGCAGAGCTAGAGGGATACAAAGACCCCAACGTGGGAGCATGTTTGACCAGCCCCAGGTAATGTAAGAAAACCATTATGGCTGCAACAGTGAACCACTGGGAGAGTGGTAGGAAATACTATCAGAGGTAGTGGGAGGAAGTAACAGGGCCTGAAGTGGCTTTTATTTTGACTGAATTAGGGAGTTGGGGTGGGTTGTATGCAGAGGAGTGTCCCAATCTGATTTTTTTAAAGGATCCCAAGGCTGTGGTATTGAGGATAAACTATGGTGGGAAGGTTGGGGGGGGGGCGGTGACCAGGGTTGTGAGATGTGTTTGGATTGGTACACATTGAGTATAGTCTCCACGATTTCCTGGTAGAAAGAATACAAGGTGTGAGATAAATAGATGTCAAGGTTGACTCACAAATTTTGGCCTAAGCAAGTGGAAGAATTGGTCAGTAACTGAGACAAGTAAGATTGTAGATGGCCCAGATTTGGGGGAGAAAATGAAGAATTCAGTTTTGTAGAGGTTTTTGACATTTACTTCCAACTGGAGAGGTTTATATCTATAGTATGTGTATATATAGTATATTACATGTATATGCAATATTTAATATTAGATGCATATGTAACCTATATATTCCTACAACTACTTAGGTACAGCTATATATTTGGGAATTGTAAACAAAATAAAGTGGGAGTGGAGAACTAGCATTAAGATTAGTGCTAATGGTTCAATATAGAGTGCATAAATAACTAATTTTTATGTAACCATGGTCCTAGTATCCCAATTCCCTGATCCACAGTTACCTCATTTGTAAAGCTGCTATGATATCTGTTCTCTGGTTTAATTCCAAAAAATGAGCATGTTAAAAATATCAAGACTGATATTGGCAAATCATTCTATATAAAACAATTAAGAATAGAATGATTGTTAAGCATTCAGCATCTTGCAATTATAAACACTCAACTATTTATAAAATCTTATTTAAGCATTGTTTCAGGAAAGTTATATTACAGTATAATTTTACTATCAGTTAACCCTTTTACTGTGGAGAGTACAGATGACAAATACAAATGTGAACATGATGAATTCAAGGAAAATTTCCTATAAACTTGTCCTCCTGCTGGTCTTGGGTTAGAACCATATTCTGAGACACTCTATCAGTGACATGGATCACAGCAATCTGTACTGCAATTATCAAGTACCCTGTGAATTTCCTGAAAGTGACAGTTATTTTATCTGAATAATTTGTGGGCAGTCATTGGTGTATGATCTGAGCTCAGTAAACGCTTGTTGAATAAAAGTCATTATTCCTCCACCCTCTGAGCTCATATTTGAAATATGACAGCATTTAAAATTGAAAATAAATTTAAAATATATAAACGTTTTGCAGTAGGAATTAATGTCCATAAAGGAGCTTAACTACAAATGCTATAAATAGCACCATTGCTTTCATTATTAGTTTAGAAATACAAAAATTCTAAATGATATAAAACATCAATAAGTCATATAAGTACTTAATACATTCAGACAGATGATTCCATTCTGTAAGTAAAAGGGCATATCAAGAAAATGTTAATCTATCAAAATAAGGAATCTGATAAAGTAGTTAGATAAAAACCAAACTGTATATACCACAAGCTTTGCTTTTTATCAATAATAATCAATTTGGTATTTGTTTTATAATCTGTTTTGGACAACAAATGACTTCACTTGACTATAACATACATAGTTGAATGTAAAATGTAGGTTCAGGAAAATGTGATCCTACAGTTGTAATCTATAATTTGCAAATTTGTAAAACTGTGATTTGTACAGTTATAGATTGGATAAAATCTTTCATGGTGGATAAAGTGAAATGGAAATATGATCACTTGGAGATCTCTTCTGTACAAGAGAAACCCCCAAGCAAAACACAACAAACCAGCACACAATAACATTGCCAAGGGAGAGCAAAATATTCTTAGTAATGAAAGAGCAAGAGAAATTGTTCCAGTAGTACATGCAGGAAAAGTTCACATGAATTCATTTTTTATAGTCTCCCTCACTTAAAACAAAAATCAGTGAAAACATTGGGAAGGCCACAAATGTACTTTATAAATTACAAAGCTTTATGATGGTCTTATTTGCCCTAATGATAAAACTTAGGGTGTATACAAAATCTTTGAAATGTTTGTCTATAAATTTTCTGTAGTGATCCCTTCTTTGGAAAAGGTTTTAAATGGTACAAATCAGCATACTTCAAAATAATAAAAATTTGAAATAAAATTATGAAGGATCTTCATAGCATCAATAAAAACCCTATCAATTCATGCAATAGTTATTGACTACAATATATATTTTACTAGACATTGAAAATAAAATATTTAATGGAGAAGATCTTGCTTCAAAAGGCTTACCAATATTACAAAACCTTCTTTTTTAAAAAATTATGTTCAATTAGCCAACATATAGTACATCACTAGTTTGTGTTCAATGATTCATTAGTTGCGCATAACACCCAGTTCTCATCACAACACGTGCCCTCCTTACTACCTATCACCCAGTTACCCCTTCCCCCCAACCCTCTCCCTTCTGTAACCCTGTTTGTTTCCCTGGGAGTCCAGAGTCTCTCATGGTTTGTCTCCCTCTCTGATTTCTTCCCATTCAGTTTCTCTCCCTTCCCCTATGGTCCTCTGCGCTATTCCTTATATTCCACAGATGAGTGAAACCATATGATAATTGTCTTTCTCTGCTTGACACAATAGATTCTTAACTATATAGAACAAACTGAGGGTTGATGGAAGGGAGGTGGGCATGGGTGGGGGATGGGCTAAAAAAGTGATGGGGTATTAGAGAGGGCACTTGTGATGAGCACTGGGTGTTATTTGTAAGTGATGAATCACTAAATTCTACTCTTTAATATTATACTATATTTTAACTAACTGGAATTTAAAAACTTGAAACAAAAAAACTAAAAGAAAAAAAGGCTTACCATTTTGCTTGGTATTGGGCGCATTGAAAAGTGAATAGCGATTAACATTTGTTATATATTAATTGCCTGTGATGGGAGAAGTATAGTTTGCCTTCAGAGCACTTAGGCAGTACCAGTTAATAGAATAAAATTAATAATACACTGTATTATTTTCCTATTGTGGCTGTAACAAGTTGTCATAAATTTAGTGGCTTAAAAATTTTTTTTATAGCTCTGGAGTTAAGTCTAGAATGGGTTGCCTGGGTTGCATTCCTTCTGGAGGATCTAGGAGAGAATCTTCATCTTCCCTTCTCCAGTTTCTAAAGGCTGCCTGTAATCCTAGACCCATGGCTCCTATTTCTAAAGCCAGAGGTATAACCTCTTCCAATCCCCACCTTTCATATTTATAGTTTTCTCTATGACCCAGCTGCCTCTTATTAGGACTTTGATGATGACACTGGGCCTACCTGAACAGTCCATGGTGCTCTCATCTCAAGATTTTTAACTGAATCAGCAAAATCCCTTTTGCCATGTAAAGTAACATATTCCCAGGTTCTAGGGATTTAGGCATTTTGGCAATCATTCTGCTTGCCCACCAGGAAAGATCCTACTTTTTCCTATAAGTTAAATATAAACTAGACCAATTTCTATTAGGCAAGAAAAATATATTCAATAAATGATTGTGACGTTTGATTATCTAGAGAGAAATCCTCCATTTTGGTGTTCACCTCACAAATTGATCAGATAAATAATTCTTTTTTTTTTTTTTTTTAAAGATTTTATTTATTTATTTGAGAGAGAGAATGAGAGAGAGAGAGCATGAGAGGGGGAGGGTCAGAGGGAGAAGCAGACTCCCTGCCGAGCAGGGAGCCCGATGCGGGACTCGATCCCGGGACTCCAGGATCATGACCTGAGCCGAAGGCAGTCGCTTAACCAACTGAGCCACCCAGGCGCCCGATCAGATAAATAATTCTATGAAAATCTCCAATCTCCAGGGGATGCCACTGATACAGACTATAATGGGAATGGCTTCACTAGAGTGTTGTAGTGTCACCTTCCACAACTGACCACAGCAGCAATTTTTTAGGGTAGCAATGGAAATGACAAAATTCTTCAGAGGGAATTTGGCAATATGTATCAAAATTCAACTATGAATGCCCTCCTGGTAACTTCACTTTTTATTTTTTTATATATACAGTGTGCTTAATTTTATAAGAAAACTTTTATGTGTAATGATAGTGGTTCGAATGTCTAATTTAACAGAAGATTATAGAAACAGTATAAAATTTCTAATATCGGTAGCTTAAGTAAAATATTTAAATCCACTTGTAATATTTAAATCTTACAATGAGTTTTTATTGATAATAGAACATAAGTTATATAATCAGGATAGAAATTTCAAATATTGGAGAGTTAAATCGTAGTTGATTTCCCATAGATATTTTATCTCCTTTGTGTACCAGTACCCCCACCAAAACGCAATAAAAATATTAATCTATACAGAAAGATACAATTGGTAGGAGTGCAGTAAAATTTCAATAAATGGAAGGCAGGAAGTAGAAATGTGGTGACTAGCTCAGGAGAGTAGAGGGAAATACAATTCAAGCATATGGATTTTAAACTGATTCTTATCTCTTTGCATGGTTTCATTCTTGATTCAAAACCTCCAGATGGGTCTCTGTTTTCAAAGTTTAGGACGGGAAAACTTAAGAATCACTGGAGGGGAGGAGGGTGACCTAATATCTGAATTCCTATGAGTTCTGCAGCAAGAGGTGTTGCCTTGCCCTACCTACCACCAATCTCAGGCAGCCAAAAAATAAAACTGCACTCAATAGGTCAGGCAATTTTCTATTTTCTCCCCTAGCTATTATCATTTGCTCACCCCCAAATCCACCTCTGTTTATCAGAATCCAATACTTTTACCTAAAGAAATTTGGTACACTTTTTTTCCTAAAATTATAATGAATTCACTAAATGATTTATCACATGGATCTTTGTAACCTTTCTGTAAAATTCTATATTCTTTTAACATCTCATTTTGTATACTTCTGGTTCTATACTTCTGGAGGTGAGTATATGCTTTTTGTTCTTCCTCAATATACCATATTTCTTGTCAAATCTAAAACTAACCTATATATCTGCAGTTTAAGAGGACAGATACATGAATTCATTGGGAATGGATTTCCTCATTATTTCATTTGAATTACCAAACAATGTTTCATATTTGACTCTTCACAGCACATTTATAAAACAAAAGCATTGTCATGTGAATAAGATACTGACCCTGTTCTTATTTATTTATTTATTAATTTATTAAGATTTTATTTATTTGAGAGAGAGCACAAGCAGGGGGAGTGGCAGGCAGAGGGAGAGGGAGAAGCAGGCTCCCTGCTAAGCAGGGAGCCCGATATGGGGCTTGATCCCAGGACCCCAGGATCATGACCTGAGCCGAAGGCAGACACTTAACTGACTGACCCACCCAGGCACCCCATACTGATCCTGTTCTGAAGGAATGCAATTTCATGAGATAAATACCAAAATCGAATGTTGAATACATAATCTATACTTTAACTAAATTATGTACAAATGGACGTGGGTTCACAAAACAAATAATTCACCTTGAAAGGGTCTTCACACGGAATAGGTCATTGAGTTGATCCTAGAAAAATTGAATGAATACTGTCAGATCCAGAAAGCTTAATATTAGTACCAGAAGAATTAGCATGTGCAAAATCAGACATAGACGAAATAAACTTCTCTAGAAACATAATAGCTAAAAGAAACTTAATTAGTGTTTTGGGGACCTTAGGGTAATAGTAGTTCTAAAAATATTTTGGAAAAATGCTGGGCTCTGAGTTTCACTTTCCTGCCAGCCATTTAACCTCTCTGCTGTTCCTTAAATACAGGTTCATTCTTTTTTTTTTTTTCCTGGTTTCTATCTCTTCGGTGCGACTCTAATAGCCACATTCAAGCTCACATGGGTGAGTGCACTAATAACAAGAATGACTGAGCTTATGAGCATCTGACAAATCTCTTCACAAAAGTTCACTCCTATTACTCAGTGGACAGGTGGTTATTTGAGTTAAACAAAATGAAGAGGCTGTGTCTAAAATAAGTTTACATTCAATTAAAACCTCAGAGAAAGGAAAAAATGTACTCTTTAGCAAGTACTGCTTTCAGAATAAAAGGTGATCTCACTGCTCTGAAAATGTCAGTAAAATGTCTTTGCTCATATAATTGAAAAATGACTGGTTTCCAACAGTGTTCTCCCTGTAATCCAATATGATAGTTAACATAGTATAATTATTTTATTAATATAATCAGTGGATTTTATTTATTACTGTCTATCATGTTTTGTTGCCTTTTTTTCCTTCATTGTAAAGTCCTTCCTTTCAACCAGGTCTTTTCCTTCAGCAAACTTGCTGTAATAATTCCCATATTAAAATACATATACAGTTTCCTAATAAATAATAATAGATCTCCAAGTAAAAGTATTTTGTGTGTTGCACAAATTTGATATATCACAACAATCCATTTTCCTTGGTGTCCATTTTCCATGTTCCACAGAAGGTCAGTCTTGCATCATTGCTCCTACGGTACAAGTCATTTCTGTCCGTAGTGGTATATAAATTTGTTATGTATGCTTGTGTGTGTTCAATAGAAAAGCTTGTGAATGCATAAGTTGTTGGTTATATCTCTTTGCAGAAGATAACTTTATGCAGAATGATGCTACTGTGACAAACAGGTAAAATAATCTAGTAAGAATCCAGTTCATGAATTGGCTCCATTACCTGAAAACATTGCTTCTTATAAACCATAAGCCCATGTACATTTAACTTAATTGATGATCAAAAGCCAGTACAATTAGAATACTCTAAATACCTAAAACTAAAGTGTCTAGACATTAGAATTATTACCAGATTTAAATAATACCTTTTAATCTGCTACTCATTATTCTAAACTACTCAGTATCAGAAAGTGCTTAACACAGGAAGTCAGGTACTTATTTTATTCTCGTAGCCAAAGTTTAAGGCATGACAACATGGATTTTCCTGAGAATATGTAAAAGAAAAAACAAATTGTTGCAATTTCTGAATAAAGGACATATTTTATAAAAATATGAATATAACCTGTCCTATATAAAACAAATGACAGATAATATAACCCTTTCATTCTCCCTGTATAGCCTGCTAGGGCTGCCGTAACAGAATATCTCATACTGGATTAATTAAACAACAGAAATTAATTTTCTCACTCTTCAGAGGATGCAAGTCCAAGATTAAGGTGTCTGCAGGTTTGGTTTCTCCAGAGGCCTCTCTCCTCACTTTGTAGAAGATAACCATCTTGCTGTGTCTTTATATGAACTTTTCTCTGTTTGAGTCCCTCCTAGTGCCTCTTTTTATGGGGTCAGTAGTCCTATTGGTAGGACCTACCCTTATAACCTCATCTAACTTTAGTTACCTCTTTAAAGGCCCCATCTCCAGATATAGCCACATGAGTTTCAGTGATTCAACCTATTAATTTTGGGGGATACAATTCAATCATGACATTGCCCCTTCAGGGTAATTTATTTTTACCCCATACCTATTTTCATACCTTTAGATTTGGTTACTCTGTAAGGTGTGATCACCTTCAATACAATGATAATAGATGTATTTCTTCTTTGAAGGCCCTGAATATCTTGTGGAAATAGCAACTTCTATGTGTTCATGTTGAAGACTGGTAGGATAGTCCTTTCTAGTGCTGAAAAGTTTGTTTCAGATGATAAGAAATTAGGCTGGCAAATCAATTATTATGTCATTATTGAATCCCTACATTTATATATTAGAGATAATGTTTAAGAAAATAAGCATCTCTGATTTCAGATTGAATATTCAAACAGGATAAATCATATGGATTTGTGTACTGTTATACCACATTGAGTGCAGAAAAAACTATTTTAAATATATAGCTAATATCCTTGACTCTTTTTCCTTAGTGCTTTTAAGTGATCTATACTTTAATGCTTTCAAATAACAAAATACGTATCTGTCAAGGATTAATTTTACAACACATTTACATGAAGAAAATCCATTAAAGTTCTAGGAATATATTTCAAATAAACAAATTTAGTTTCTTGCTAATCTAAATCTTTTATTCAGCAAGTGCCTTCTGATATGCCCCATACAGTTTTAATTTCTAAAGTCCTATCAGTAACTAGCATGGAAGGGTCATAGTCCTTGGTGAGTTTGTAATCTAGTAGGAAGACACAGGTAATTAACAATAAACAGTAAATAAGTAAGCACATGCTAAGTTAAAATGTGATGAATACTAAAGAATAAATCAGCATGGTGGAAGGAAAATGTAGCATTGAAAAGTTGAAATTTTAAATATGGAGGGCAGAGTAGGTCCTACTGAAGGAGCTTTATTTGAAGTAGATGTTAAATTAGACATGTAATATTCTGGCATAGGGAATAACCAATACAATTGCCTAGAATATTTGAGAAAAGGAAGTAGGTTTGGCAGAATTGAGTGCAGAGATGGGAAAGTAGTAAAAGATGGCTCAGACAGAAAACTTATTTTCCTGATAGAATCTGGTAAAGTCTAAATTTTTAGAAATTTTATTGATCAATCCCATTGAGAGAACAAGAAATTCACTTTGAATTTTTCAATTTTTGCATTTTGTTAAGTTACATAGGCTAGATAGCAAGCAGAACCCTGTATTTAGAAATAAGATCTAGATACATTAAGAATAAGTATTTTAATAACATAAGACTGTCAAAATATTGGACCTCTTGGGTTTTTTGTATGTTTGCAGTTTTGCATGTTTCTCACCAAGTCATGCTTTTACTTAGAATCCAAAAAAAATGTGAAATTGACAGTATAGTAGGTACATGGTATGTTCAGGTAAAGTTGAGAAAAACATCATCAGACTTGGGGCTATGCACTCTCTAGTAGGTCATATTTTGCCTACCCCCCACATAATGTAGAAACTAGTAACACTAAGCTCCATTTCATAGGTCTCATATGGCTGAGTATTTTTGTCTTCCCTTTTGTTTTTGACTGGATCTCAGGTGCAGAGGATCGGCTTAATTATTCTCCTGTTCACGGCACATTATCCTCATGGTTCTGTTCAAGGCCCCACTTATTTTTTCTATTTTACCACTATTTGTTTCTATATTACCTGTTATATCCTCAACATTATGCATTTTCCATTTAATACAGAGTAAAGAGCAATCATAGAGTGATAACTCAGTTGTGTACCTATTCAAATTGAGTAATTAAAAGATCTGATTTCCAAAGATCCATATTTTTCTCTGAAATCTGTGGTGAATTAAAATCAGTTCAATGGTTTAATGAAAGGGAGATGAAAAGTAATGCAAATGTATTATGCCCTCTGTGAAAATAAACAAAATGATTAGGCCAATTTCTTCTAGTACCATGCCAAGCAGGTATTGAAACTATAATTTTACAGAGAAAAAGATACTGGAATTTGAATAATTTGCCAGTGGGTTTCATTAATGTATGGACATAAAAGTATCCAGTTACTATCTATTCTCCATGTCAATGGTATGTTATCTGCTTTGAATTTTCCAGATGGCTAGTTAAATAATCGTATCATTTAAACTTTATTTAGCTCTTTCCTTTCTTAACAACAAAAAGAAAACAAAACCTGATAGGACTTCACTTATTTATGCATGGCTTATAAAGTACAAAATTCAAATTATGTCCTGTTCTATTAAAAATCATTTCTCCAGAAATTAGATTTCAATACAATGGAGCAATTGCTTGCTTAAACAAGTATTGGTAATTATGTGAGGCCTATTCCTTTGTACAACATGAAGAAATGCATAAATCATAATGCCATCCAGTTGCATAACATTTAGTGGACTGAATTAAAATAAGCATTTATTCCTTATTTGGCAAAGAGGATTTGCCACATAGGAGGTTGAGCTAAACTGTTTCACACACATACTCATACACATACACACACACACACACACACACACACACACACGTTTTCCTAGAGTGCAACCAGATTTCATAGTTGAGGTTTAATCTTTCTTATATGAAAAGTGAGAAACAATATGATCAGGAAAAAAAAGATTATTTGTAAATTGTTTTAGTTCTACTTCTGTTTTTAGAGCAGGAAAAAAAATTGGATATCAAATTTTCTGGCTCAACCTTCTCCCTGTACAATTGTGGGAATGGGTTAAATGATTTGTTCAATGACATTATTTTAAAAAGAAAATCATTTACTTCTAAGATTCCTACCACCAGTTTGGATCCTTGGACTTTGGGCTGTTTTTTCCATCATTGATTGATCTTAAATCTATAATAGAACTCTTAAAATACCATAGGGAAACCAGTGTGACGGGGTATACAGGATGGTTTGGAGAAGCATAAAGAGATTAACACATAGACCATGGTAGATGAGGAAAGGACAATGGGAAAATGGAAATAGAAGATGCTGAAGCCCAGGACTTGGTTAGCATGTTGGGAGTTAAGGACCTAGAAAATCAAAGCCATGCTTTAAAAAGGTAAAAGAAGACTGACTGCTATGCTTGCAAAAGGAAAATTTTAATAGGACTGACACTCTTGAAACGAGCTTGAATAATGAGATCCATTTGTTGACCGGGAACTGTATGCTTATATGCTTGGCACATATAAGAGGTAAATGCTAGAAATGAATTAAAATCAATACTTCCCAATAATTTCAAAACTTTACTGCCTTCATTAAGTGCCCAGATTCTCCAAAACTTTTAAGATAAAAGCTATGAAAACTGTCTCACGATTTCAACAAGAGTAAGATACCCAAGGTGTGGAATGCACCCATACAAAAGAACCAGATCTGCTGACATAGCAAAATAGTTTTAGTTTATAAATAACTGAATATTCAATGGTTTAATCAACACATTTGTCATGTTTTTGAAAGAAATGGCTGTGCTGTTTATAGTTTAACAAATAGTAATTTTAGTACATCTTTTTATTAGATTGCTATCCTTTCTGGAGAAATTTAGAGATACCTCTTGTGGGATAAAGAGCTGAAAATTCAAGGAAATTAAGAGGTCAATACTAGTAATTTTCCAAACTAGCAAATGCAAGCCAGTCCTGTACAAATAACTAAGCTTGTTTGCCTCAGTGACAGGGGGAAATAGACAAGCTTCTGTACTCCTTGAACATAAGGGAAGACTTCTTATATTACATCTTTTTTTAAACATTTGGATATAAACATTTGGTGAATTTGGGAAGTTAGGCAAAAATTTCAAAAAAAGAATCATTAACTTTTAGATAGCAAGATTTAAACTGAAATGAAAAATAGTTTACTGCCCTTTGCTGGAAATCAAATACATACTTGGCTTTCTGTCTACGATTCTTACTAGTCACTGACAAGTGTATCGGGAATAGTAGACCACCTGCAAAAGTCACCATATTAAAATTTATGATTATATTATTCTAAAAACAATATACATAGAACTCTTAAACCTTTATATCACTCTGGAAAACTGAACAGGAATTTTTCTTCAGTGCGAAGAACAAGGGCTTTTTTTACATTTAGAATTTGGCTCATAAATATTTTTGAATTAACATTTTTAGAATATATTTTGATTTATTGAAAAGTTGCAAAGGTAATACAGGGAATATTGACCCTCATCTAACTTCTTTTTAACATTTTTACACTTCATGGTACATTTGTCAAAACTAAAACTCCTACTAGTATGTTATCATTAGGTAACTCCAGACTTTATTTGGAGTTTAGCAATGTTTTCATCAAGTTCCTCTTTCTGTTCAAGGATCCAATTCACTATGACAGTTTCTCTGCCTTTATTTTCCGAGACCTTGGTAGACTTGAAGAGTAATGGCCAAATATTCTGTGGAATTCCTCTAACCTGGACTCCTGTGAAGTTTTTCTCATGATTAGATTTAAGTTATGAATTTTTGGAAATAATATTGGAACTGAAATGTCCTATTGCTCAATTTATATCAGAGATGACATCGTACCCATATACTGTAATTGGTGATGTTAAGCCTCATCACTTGGGTAGTATGTTGCCAGGTTTCTCCACTAAAAAGTACAACAATGTTCCTTATATCTACTATATTCTTTGAAATAAAGCCTAGTTTACCCTCAAGGGGTGAAAGAGGATTAAACTCCACTTCTTAGGGGGGAAAGTATTGCATGTATTTGGAATTCTTCTGTAAAACAGATTACACAAATAGTTTTTAGAACAACTCAGAAATACATATTTCATTCCAAGGATTCCTGTATTACAAATAATGAATATTAACATATTTTTCACAATTACATTCTTTTGTCAAAATATAAAATCATACAGATAAGGTTGAATTTCCCCTATGTTCATCTTTTCAAAGTTTCTCCTTCCTACTATATTTGAGTCAACCACCTTAAGGAAATGGTCATATATATAATACTCCATGATTTTATTCCTACATGTAATCCTAAAAGAATCATATGTGTGTTTTTCATGCAAACTTTTACATTTTTCTTTAATCTTGTAAACTTTTTATTCTTTACCATTACTTTGAGATTTGCCATATTTATATCAATATATTATTAATTTTGCCTGCTGTATTTTATGTTTTGAATATGACATTTTTTCCCCTTTAATTACTAATGGACTTGGGGTTGCTTTCCAGTTTGAGGCCATTATAAAAATTACTTAGTGAATAGGCTTATAAATCTCTCCTTTGTCATTTGGAGAAATTCATTATAGAGAAGTTGTTTTCCAACAGTAGCTGTATATTAGGATGCCCTAAGGAGTTAAAAAAAAAAATCATTGCCTGGGCTGGACCCCAGATTCTTCCTGAAGTCCAGATCCTGTGTATGTGGCTGTGTACCTCCTTATAACTCCCAAGAGCTCCAACGTATAGAGAGCAGTAAACTATTATTCTTAGATATGTGTGGAAATAGACTTGTGTAGTATTTCTTTTCTTTTTTTTTTTTTTAAAGATTTTATTTATTTGACAGAGAGAGACCCAGTGAGAGAGGGAACACAAGCAGGGGGAGTGGGAGAGGGAGAAGCAGGCTCCCTGCTCCGCAGGGAGCCCGATGTGGGGCTCGATCCCAGGAGCCTGGGATCATGACCTGAGCCGAAGGCAGACGCTTAACGACTGAGCCACCCAGGCGCCCCTGTAGTATTTCTTTTAACTATATTAGATCTCTCTCGCTTGAAAGTGGTTGTACCATCACCATATGCGAGTTTAATCACCCTGAAATCCTTAACACTTGAAAGTGACTGATTTCTTCTTCAAAAGTTGATTCCATTTTGTAGTATGTTCTGATTCCAAGCTGGGTGCTCCATGACCATTGATTTAATGTGATTCTGTCTCTGGTTTATGATAGAAATACTATCAATATGAATCCAACACCAGTTTTACTAGCTTTGAAGGACACAAAATGACAATCCAGTGCATAGCCAGACAGCAGTTACACCAAGACATCTTGCAACATCTCAAGTGTAGTTGTAAGGCATTTCTACCCTATTTCAGGATGCCTTAGTTATAAAACATGAAGTTGAAGTGGGAAGTTCCTCTACATTCCTGATAAATCTTTTATACTTGGCACTTAACCAAGTGGTTAAGTGGTGCCAACTCTCATCACTGCCAATATGGAGGCAAATTTTGTCAAGAATTTCACAGCAAACCATCCTACCAACTCAATATTTACTTTATTTATTTATTTATTTATTTGATTTATTTGATTTATTTGAGAAAGTATGAGCAGGAGGAGAGGGAGACAAGACTCCCCACTGAACCGGAAGCCCGACATGGGGCTTAATCTCAGGACCCTGAGATCATGACCTGAGCCGAAATCAAGAGTCAGACACTTAACCAACTGAGTCACCCAGGTGCTCCCACATTTACTTTCAATTGTGATATTTTGGAGAACAGTATTTGGGGAGAGTAGATTCAGGCTTGTATTCCAGATTCCATGAGTCTGGGATGAGGGTTCATAACAGTTGTTAACATTTCACCCAAATTAATGAAATTGAATATATTTTCCTTATTTATTTTTTTTGTCCTCCACATTTACTTTCTGTAAATTACTTATTCACAGCCTTTTGCCGTATAATCTGTTTTCATCTTACTGGTTTGTGGAAGTTCAAAAAATTCTGAATGCTAACTTTGTTACAGATGTTACAATTATTTTTCCCTCTTTATCAAATGCTTTAATTTTTTTTGTATTAGCTAACATTTTAAAGCTAGAAGGAGTTGTGGAATATACTTAAACATATGCATGAAACATACATATATGTATGTGCATACACAAAAACATACATAGTTATACACATGCATGTTTATGTAAAACTGAAATGGGTTATTCTACAGTTGAGTAAACTTAGAAATATGTATTGCCTAGAGACCCATAATAGTTAAGGGATGGTATCAACAAAATTAAAATTGTTAACAAAATCCAGTTTAGGGAATGAATTGTAAATGGTAGTGACTCAAGACAAATATTTAGTATGTGTTTACTGAAAGGTTTTAAAAATTCTGCTATCCCATGTTTCCAATATTTATTTCCATTACTTTATTCCTTACTTATCCCATCATAAAATATGTAAAGCCAAAGCCACCACAATGAAATGGCAAGAATGATTTTTAGGGTGGCGCCTGGGTGGCTCAGTCGTTAAGCATCTGCCTTCAGCTCAGGTCATGATCCCAGGGTCCTGGGATCGAGCCCCACATCGGGCTCCCTGCTCCGTGGGAAGCCTGCTTCTCCCTCTCCCACTCCCCCTGCTTGTGTTCCCTCTCTCGCTGTGTCTCTCTCTGTCAAATAAATAAATAAAATCATTAAAAAAATGATTTTTAGGCATCTGTAGAGCAGAATAGGACTCAATTTTTATGTCTTAATTGCATAATATATGGTTTTAAATTATCAAATTACCTGACTTGAATGGACTGTGCCTTTCCCTTTTGATTTGCATGATTTTACTGAGGCATTGGTGTAGCCCTGAGGCAACCAACTGGATCCGATCACCAAGTATAGGGATGAATGGTATCTTTAAAACTTGAAAAGTTTGAGAAGTTTTGGTATTAATTTTTAAATATTAGATAGAATGCCAACTCTGGTTCTGGACTTTTGTTGTTGGGAATTTTTACTTCTTACCTTAAATTATTATGAGCTATCTTCAGTAACTCTCAAATTATGTAATAATCCTGTCCAGAAACAATGCTGACTGCAGCTTCATGGCACAGGCCAGGAGCATACAGATGGCCAAGTGAGAGTGACAAAGTTGTGAAAGAACTTGAAGTAAAATCAGAGTATATTTTAGAAAATAAGGTGAAACCAAACAAAACTTGTATAGCAATAATTGCATTGGGGAGTTTTCTTCATGGTTTCTTCAGTGACATTTTGGAACATGTTATTTCAACTAGTATTTTTTAGTATTTACTTTTCAATTTTGGGAAGTCACTTGCTATTTTCTTGAGTTAAAATAACAGCAAGAAGTGGCCAAAAGGCCAAGACAAAAGCCAGAGTCTTTATAACCTAATCCCAAAAGCGAACATACATCACTTCTGTTGTATGCAGTTGATCACGCAGACCAATCCTGGTGCAGTGTGAGGGAACTACAGAAGAGTGTGAATGTCAGGAAGGGGAGAAATTGGGGGTCATTTTTGCATCTGGCTGTCATATAGATATATGATATGTATATATAGCACTTAGTGTAGATTCACTGTAAAAGTTGAATAAATATGGCTAAGTGTTGTTACTATATACAAAAACCCATGGTTTCCTTGGGTTCTTTTGCCAGATCAGTTAAGTGAGGGCCAGAGGTTTTAAGTTTCATTTGTGGTCATGAAATTCGTAAGTGTTAACTAATGGTAGTCTGGCTGTTTTGATGTCAAAGCCCATGATTTTTCTACTGAATGCAAAAAAAAACCCAAACTTTTCTCTCTTGTATATGTCTGAATATGTATTTTTGTATGTACTGTAATAGGGCTAATATTGGGCTCCTAATCTTCTCCCTGCTCCAAAGTTGTTCCTCCAACTATCTACCCTAAGTCAATGGCAACTTCATATTTATTTAAGTCAAAAGTTGGGGTCATTTTTTTCCTCACACTCACATATAATCTATCAGCAGATCTTGACTAGACTTTCCAATCACTTCTCTTTAACTCTGTTTATCTAAACTCTGGTCCAAGATATGAGCAGCACTCACTCGGATTATTACAGTAGCCTGCTTCAGCATATTCTCTACACAACATCCGCCCTTCGCCCCCCAAAAAAACTATTAAAGGTTTAATCATCTCATCGCATTTCCCTACTGAAATATTTCTAATGACTTCTCATGTTATTCCCACTTAAAGCCAAAGGCTTCTCGAAGCTCCACATATAACTTTCACATTTGTGATGAATCTCTTATGTATCTTTTCACTCACTATCTCCTATGTTCTGTCCCTTCATTCATGCCAGGCTCACCTCACTTATTCGGACTCTTATTAATTTATCATACACACAGGGCCTTTTTATCTGCTTTTCTATCTTTCTGGTTTTCCCTTATCTGAAGTTTTCGTTCCTTCATTGAGATCTTTACTCAAATACAAAATCTCAGTGATGCCTTTCCCAACAACCCTGTTTAAATTGCATTGTCTCCTTTCCAGAATTCTCTTCCCTTCTTTCCTATTGTATCTTTTCTTTATCTAATATACTGTCCAGCATCCAATATACTGTCTTTTTTTTTCTTTAGTCTCTTTATCATAACATAGTTACACTCTATGAGGCCAGAACTTTTATTGTTAAATTTATATAAAATTAGAGGGAAACAATTAGGAGAAAGATATACTACATGATAAAAGAAATCTACCACAAATAATCACAATCATTAAGTTTTATTCATGAAAAAATTGAGCCTATGAATAGAATATATTGAGCCAAATCATAGAACTACAAAGCAAATTTTAAGTTGACACTTATGATAAGATATTAATAGTACTAAATCATAACAAATGTAAAGATTTGGAACAACATAATTTACAAGTTTGATCTGTTATTTGTAGTACGCTGTAAACTGCCCCACTCAGTGTAGAGAAGATACATGCTTTGTAAGCTCACATGAACTATTTATAAAGTTTAAGAGAACCTACCACCTGACCTAACAATGCTGCTTTGAAGGTATTTACCTGAGAAATGAAAGCATATTTCCACACAAACACCTTGTACTCAAATACTCCAAATATCTCTTTATAATTGTTACACCCTGAAAGCAACCCAGTATCCATCAGTAGATGATTGCATTGGCAAACTGTGGTATAGACATACAATACAATTCAGCAACGAAAAGGAACAGATTATTGCTATACTTGATCATATGACTGGATCTCAAAAGCATGCTATGCTAAATGAAAGAACGTAGATGTAAAAGACCAAATTCAGTATGATTCCATTGATACGAAATACTAGAGGAGTCAAAACTACAGTGACAGGAAGTACATCACTGGTTGTCAAGAGCCGAGGGAAAATTGAAGGGTGGGAAAGGAAATTTGGATGTATGGGGAATATTATTGTGATGGTTACTCAACTATACTTGGCAAAACTGAAATGGGCCCTTAAAATTGCTGAATCTTTATGTAAAATATACTTCATACATTTGTTTAAAAATCAATTGAAAACAAAACCAAAAACCAACCAAAAATAAAAACAAGTTTACCCAAGTAAATTGTTAATCATAGAAATATTTCATCCTTTATGCAATGTCTTAAAAGAAGCTGAATAAATTCTGTGTTCACGAAGATCATGTAATGAGAAATGACATGCTGTTTTCAGATGTTGTTCCCATATCTAGAAAAGTTCCAAATGTTTTGCATTTCCCTTTCAGGGTGAAGAATCATTTTTGGCTTGAACTTCTAGTCATGTATACCTCATCTAATAACATTCACATTACTCAGCTTCTTTCATTTGAATGTAAAACTTCCAAATCTGACTTTGACTTTTTGGACTGCCAAAAGCAGTTAAATACTTGGTATTCTTGTTAGGAATGAAACTAATGTAACTTACCTTACTGTTACTTTAATAGACATTCCAAGAGGGAGGAGTGAAGTAAAGGAAACAAACACCCACATGGGATTCAATTTACTGCATTGCTCACAGTAGGCTTTGATTTGAGGGTGCTTCATTCTATACCAAAGGCTTTTGAGATGAACCAGTGAACACTAGGCAGTACAGGTCTATCACTTTTATTTTTTAAGGCAAATAAAACACTCTACTGTAAAGTTGGAAAAATATGGCAGAAAAAGGATCAGATAAGTGAAACGTGTTATGGCCACATTTGAAAAGTTGATCTATTACCACCTACAGAAGAAATCCTAAAATTATTCCCACTGGACTTCAGTTACTGACTTCAACAAAATTAATGTACTGTCTGTAGTCATGTGTAGAGTGGTTTTAAAAAAAAAAGAGTAAAGGTAAATCAAACAGGGATTGAGCGTAGTATCAACTGTCAAAAGGAATTTAAGGACAGTTTGGATTCCTGGGATGATCGGATAAGGAACCAGTCATTCTATGGATTTGTGTGTGTGTGTGTTGGGGGGGCACTGGGGGAAGGAATGAAAAAAAAAGACCATCCTTAAATAGTTTTTCTTCAATGTATTACTGATCTGTTTAAATTCTACTTTTAAAATTCAGTATCTCTGAATACTGATAAATCATAAATCAAACATAAAATAGGCCCACTTTCCTTAATACTGTGGTAATTTACAGTTAAAAAGAAACAAATTAGGCAATTGCTGATGAGTTTACATTCCTCTTGTAATCACTTACTGTTGAATTCATGCTCTTCATCCCTTGCTAGAAATGTTGCAGGGAAAGAGAAGGGAGGAAATATCATAGGAGGGCAATGTTTTGAATACCTGTTAAGTCTCATGTTACCATACATAATAAGCTTCATATCCGGGGGCGGAGCAAGATGGCGGAGGAGTAGGAGACCTGGATTTCGTCTCCTCTCAGGAATTCAGCTGGATAGGGATCAAACCATTCTGAACACCTACGAACTCAACAGGAGATCGAAGAAAAGAATAGCAAAAACTCTCTGAACAGAAAAGCGACCACTTTCTGGAAGGTAGGACGTGCGGAGAAGTGAATCCGAGGCGTTATTTGGAAGGATAGACGGCGGGGGAGGGGCCTCCGTCGGCCGCTTCTGGCAAGTGATAGAGCCGCGGAGCACAAAATCGGAACTTTTAGAAGTCTGCTCCGCTGAGGGACGTCACTCTGGTGGCGAAGTGGGGGGTGGAACCCTCGCGGGACAGTGTGGTCTCAGGACCCTCGGCGTCACAGAAAGACCGGGGGTACCTGAGTGCGGCAGAGCTCCCAGGGATCGGAGCAGGGAAGCCGGCTGCAGAGACGGAGCCCAGGCGCGGGCTCTCAGCTCGGGGTTGTCATAAACCGTGATCCGCGGCACAGTCGGGCCACTGCTCCTCCAGCAGGGACCCAACAAGCGGCAGATCCGGGGAGACTCACCTTCTTCCCCCGGGAGGAGAGGTGCGGGAGCGCACCGCAGGGATCTGCTGGGTTTGGAGACTCCACCCGGGGTCGGGTGCCAGATAGAAAGGCGCGGTCACAGGCCGGGTGAGCGCGGAGTGTGGCCGGAGACCGGGGAGACGAGAGTGACTGACTGCTTTTCTCTGGGGGCTCGCTGAGGAGCGGGACCCCGAGTTCTCGGCTCCGCCGGGGCGGAGACTGGGAGGCCGCCATTTTCACTCTCCGCCTCGAAAGCTGTACGGAAAGCTTGCAGGGAACAAAAGCTCCGGAGAGCAAACCCGAGCAGATTACTTAGCGCGGACCCGGCAAGGGCGGGGCAATTCGGCCTCCGGCAGAGACATTTGGGAACCACGGCAACAGGCCCCTCCCCCAGAAGATCAGCGAGAACAGCCAGCCAAGACCAAGTTTACCGATCAATGAGAACGGCAGAACTCCAGCGCTAGGGGAACACTGCACATAGAATTCATGGCTTTTTTACCATGATTCTTTGGTCTTTCAAAGTTAATTATTTTTTTTAACTGTCTTTTTTTCTTTTTTCCTTTTTTCTTTTTTTTTTGAATTTTTCTTTTTCCCTTTTTCAACCAACATCTTATCAATCCCTTTTTTAAAAAAAAAAACATTTTTATTTTTCATTTTTAAAGTCATATTCTATCCCTTCATAGTAGTTACCCGTATTTTTGGCATATATATATAAGTTGTTCTCTCTTTAAAATCTTGAGATAGTTTCTTCTAACAGATCAAAATATACTCTAAATCTCTAGTGTATGGTTTTTTTCTACTCCCCTGCCTGATCACATTCTCTCCCTTTTTTCTTTCTTTCTTTCTTTTTTTTTTTAATCCTCTTCTTTCTTTTTTCAAACAACTTATCAAATCCTTTTTTAAAATTTTTTATAATTTCCATCTTTACAGTCATATTCCATCCCTTCATCATATCAACCCTTATTTTTGTACATATATAAGTTTTTCTTTCTTTAAAATTTTGGGAGGGACTTTCTTTTAACAGACCAAAATACACCCAAAATCTAGTGTGTGGCACTGATCTATAATCCAGCCTGATCATATTTGATCACATTCTGTTTTTGTTTTGTTTTGTTTTGTTCTGCTTTTGTTTGTTTTTATCTTTTTCCTTTTCTTTTTTTTTTTTCCTTTCCTTTTCTTTTTTCTCTCTTTCCCTTTCTTTTCCCACTGCTTCAGGTCTTTTCTGATTTGTTTAGAGTATATTTTCTGGGGACGTTGTTACCCTGCTAGCATTTTGTTCTCTCATTAATCTATTCTCCTCTGCACAAAATGACAAGACGGAAAAAATCACCTCAACAAAAAGAACAAGAGGTAGTACCGACTGCCAGGGACCTACTCAATACGGACATTAGTACGATGTCAGATCTAGAGTTCAGAATCATCACTTTAAAGATACTAGCTGGGCTTGAAAAAAACATGGAAGTTATTAGAGAAACCCTTTCTGGAGAAGTAAAAGAACTAAAATCTAACCAAGTAGAAATCAAAAAGGCTATCAATGAGGTGCAATCAAATATGGGGGCGCTAACTGCTAGGATAAATGAGGCAGAAGAAAGAATCAGTGAGATAGAAGACCAAATGATGGAAAATAAAGAAGCTGAGAAAAAGAGAGATAAACAACTACTGGATCACGAGGGCAGAATTCGAGAGATAAACGATACCATAAGACGAAACAACATTAGAATAATTGGGATCCCAGAAGAAGAAGAAAGAGAGAGGGGCAGAAGGTATAATGGAGCAAATTATAGCAGAGAACTTCCCTAATTTGGGGAAGGAAACAGGCATCAAAATCCAGGAAGCACAGAGAACCCCTCTCAAAATCAATAAAAATAGGTCAACACCCCGACATCTAATAGTAAAACTTACGAGTCTCAGAGACAAAGAGAAAATCCTGAAAGCAGCTCGGGAGAAGAGATATGTAACCTACAATGGTAGAAACATTAGATTGGCAACAGACTTATCCACAGAGACCTGGCAGGCCAGAAAGGACTGGCAGGACATATTCAGAGCACTAAATGAGAAAAATATGCAGCCAAGAATACTATATCCAGCTAGGCTGTCATTGAAAATTGAAGGAGAGATAAAAAGCTTCCAGGGCAAACAAAAACTAAAGGAATTTGCAAACACGAAACCAGCCCTACAAGAAATATTGAAAGGGGTCCTCTAAGCAAAGAGAGAGCCTAAAAGCAACATAGACCAGAAAGGAACACAAACAATATACAGTAACAGTCACTTTACAGGCAATACAATGGCACTGAATTCCTATCTTTCAATAGTTACCCTGAATGTAAATGGGCTAAATGCCCCAATCAAAAGACACAGGCTATCAGATTGGATAAAAAAACAAGACCCATCGATATGCTGTCTGCAAGAGACTCATTTTAGACCCAAAGACACCCCCAGATTGAAAGTGAGGGGGTGGAAAACCATTTACCATGCTAATGGACACCAAAAGAAAGCTGGGGTGGCAATCCTTATATCAGACAAATTAGATTTTAAACCAAAGACTGTAATAAGAGATGAGGAAGGACACTATATCATACTTAAAGGGTCTATCCAACAAGAAGATCTAACAATTGTAAATATCTATGCCCCTAACATGGGAGCAGCCAATTATATAAGGCAATTAATAACAAAAGCAAAGAAACACATCGACAACAATACAATAATAGTGGGGGACTTTAACACCCCCCTCACTGAAATGGACAGATCGTCTAAGCAAAAGATCAACAAGGAAATAAAGACTTTAAATGACACACTGGACCAAATGGACTTCACAGACATATTCAGAACATTCCATCCCAAAGCAACGGAATACACATTCTTCTCTAGTGCCCATGGAACATTCTCCAGAATAGATCACATCCTAGGTCATAAATCAGGTCTCAACCGGTACCAGAAGATTGGGATCATCCCCTGCCTATTTTCAGACCACAATGCTTTGAAACTAGAACTCAATCACAAGAGGAAAGTCGGAAAGAACTCAAATACATGGAGGCTAAAGAGCATCCTACTGAAGAATGAATGGGTCAACCAGGAAATTAAAGAAGAATTAAAAAAATTCATGGAAACCAATGAAAATGAAAACACAACTATTCAAAATCTTTGGGATACAGCAAAGGCAGTCCTAAGAGGAAAGTATATAGCAATACAAGCCTTTCTCAAGAAACAAGAAAGGTCTCAAGTACACAACCTAACCCTACACCTAAAGGAGCTGGAGAAAGAACAGCAAATAAAGCCTAAACCCAGCAGGAGAAGAGAAATAATAAAGATCAGAGCAGAAATCAATGAAATAGAAACCAAAAGAACAGTAGAACAGATCAACGAAACTAGGAGCTGGTTCTTTGAAAGAATTAACAAGATTGATAAGCCCCTGGCCAGACTTATCAAAAAGAAAAGAGAAATGACCCAAATCAACAAAATCATGAATGAAAGAGGAGAAATCACAACCAACACCAAAGAAATACAAACAATTATAAGAACATATTATGAGCAACTCTATGCCAGCAAATTAGATAACCTGGAAGTAATGGATGCATTCCTAGAGATGTATCAACTACCAAAACTGAACCAGGAAGAAATAGAACACCTGAACAGACCTATAACCACTAAGGAAATAGAAGCAGTCATCAAAAATCTCCCAAAACACAAAAGCCCAGGGCCAGATGTCTTCCCAGGGGAATTCTACCAAACATTTCAAGAAGAATTAATACCTATCCTTCTGAAACTGTTCCAAAAAATAGAAATGGAAGGAAAACTTCCAAACTCATTTTATGAGGCCAGCATTACCTTGATCCCAAAACCAGACAAAGACCCCATCAAAAAGGAGAATTACAGACCAATATCCCTGATGAACATGGATGCAAAAATTCTCACCAAAATACTAGCCAATAGAATCCAACAGTACATTAAAAGGATTATTCACCACGACCAAGTCGGATTTATCCCTGGGCTGCAAGGTTGGTTCAACATCCGCAAATCAATCAACGTGATACAATACATTAACAAAAGAAAGAACAAGAATCATATGATCCTCTCAATAGATGCAGAAAAAGCATTTGACAAAGTACAGCATCCTTTCTTGATCAAAACTCTTCAGAGTATAGGGATAGAGGGTACATACCTCAATATCATAAAAGCCATCTATGAAAAACCTACAGCGAATATCATTCTCAATGGGGAAAAACTGAGAGCTTTCCCCCTAAGGTCAGGAATGCGGCAGGGGTGTCCACTATCACCACTGCTATTCAACATAGTATTGGAAGTCCTAGCCACAGCAATCAGACAACAAAAAGAAATCAAAGGCATCCAAAATGGCAAAGAAGAAGTCAAACTCTCACTCTTTGCAGATGATATGATACTTTATGTGGAAAATCCCAAAGACTCCACCCCAAAACTGCTAGAACTCATACAGGAATTCAGTAAAGTGGCAGGATATAAAATCAATGCACAGAAGTCAGTGGCATTCCTATACACCAACAACAAGTCAGAAGAAAGAGAAATTAAGGAGTCGATCCCATTTACAATTGCACCCAAAACCATAAGATACCTAGGAATAAATCTAACCAAAGAGGCAAAGGATCTGTACTCAGAAAACTATAAAATACTCATGAAAGAAATTGAGGAAGACACAAAGAAATGGAAAAACGTTCCATGCTCATGGATTGGAAGAACAAATATTGTGAAGATGTCAATCCTACCTAGAGCAATCTACACATTCAATGCAATCCCCATCAAAATACCATCCACTTTCTTCAAAGAAATGGAACAAATAATCCTAAAATTTGTATGGAACCAGAAAAGACCCCGCATAGCCAGAGGAATGTTGAAAAAGAAAAGCAAAGCTGGCGGCATCACAATTCC
>NW_022589710.1:17228051-17234952 GCF_004348235.1 Phoca vitulina
GAATGTAGCAGGAGGGGGAGAATGAAGGGGGGGAAATCGGAGGGGGAAAAGAACCATGAGAGACAATGGACTCTGAAAAACAAACTGAGGGTTCTAGAGGGGAGGGGGTTGGGAGGATGGGTTAGCCTGGTGATGGGTATTGAGGAGGGCACGTTCTGCATGGAGCACTGGGTGTTATGCACAAACAATGAATCATGGAACACTATATCTAAAACTAATGATGTAATGTATGGGGATTAACATAACAATAAAAAAATTTTAAAAAAATAAAAATAAAAATAAATTAGAAAAAAAAAATAAGCTTCATATCCTAAAACAAACAAACAAACAAAAAAACCTCAAAGATGGCTATGGCTATTATCATTTTAATGATGGAGACATGAAGGTTCAAATCATTTATATAAATGCCTGAGGCTAGTAAGCAGCAGTCAGAATTTGATAAACTATGTTGAATTCCAAAAACATTTTCTTCCCGTACTGTATCATCTTCCATTTGAGTTAAAAGAAACAGGAACTGTATATTATTTGACTCAATCTATTGTCTGTATCCATATATATAATCTGTGGATTGGGTGAAATGCATGAAAGCAAAATTCCTAATTTGCCTAAGAACTATAAAGTAGGAATCCATCTTTTTCTACATCTTCCCATCACCCCCCAAGTTAACTGGAGTCTAATACATACTAAATATTTAACATGAAAATAAACAGATGTGAACCATAATTGTATACTTAATGAATCCATGATCATCAAAAAATATTAAACATACTCCCATAAAATTGAATTAAAAAATGCATGGACATAAAAGGCTTTTCTGAGTTACACTAAGCCTAAAATCTTAATACACATGACTTCTGTGAATTAACATACTACTCCAGGGAGAAATATGAATTGAGAAAATCAAAATTGAAACTTAAGGTAAAGATTTTGTTCTTCCCATTTTATTAAAACTAATGGAAGAAACAGCAATGGAATTAAAATTTATCCTTCTAAATAAAATATAAAAGCCAAATAATAAATGGGTTATATAACAAAGTACTCATTCAAGTAAATAGAAAAACAAAAATAAATAAATAAATAATTGGGAAAATTGAATAAATGTGAATAAGTTCAACATCAAATTGTTACAATTTAAAACCAATATGTCCAAATTCTGCACTAATGACTTATAAATTCTAATCACTAAAGGAAAAAAAAAAAGTGCTCAGAAAGAACTCCTGTCGTGGTGTAAGAGAAAGTCACCTCAACGGAAAATATTGAGCTGTATATATCACAAGCCTCATTTGTGTTTAACTCTTTGCCTAGATCATTTGGCTTCTAGGAATTTATCTTTAATCTTGACGTTTAATCTTGAATGTAAATCTTTATGTACAAGATTCTCATCACTGTTAATGTTAGAATGGGAACATGGTTTATCGAACTGCATTATGTAGAAATAAGAGGCATGGTTACAAAGACTTATTGTGGCAATGCTTAAATAAGCAAATGAACATGATACATAATGCTATATGACTTTATATTTTAAGAGTTATATACTACAAGGGCGCCTGGGGGGCTCAGTCGGTTAAGCATCTGCCTTCGGCTCAGATCGTGATCTCAGGATCCTGCTCAGCGGGGAGCCTGCTTCTTCCTCTGCCTGCTGCTTCCCCTGCTTGTGCTCTTTCATGTTCTCTGTCAAACAAAATCTTTTAAAAAAAGTTATATACTACAAAAGAGCTGGATTAAATATGTTAACCCTTGTGGCTTTTTTGGGCCAGGTTATGATTCTCATTTTACCTTTATACTGCATGTATTCAACATTGGACAAACTATTTTTATAATCAGAAGAAGCCTATCCAAAAGCAATTTCATAATCTCGTCTTGATTTTTTTTTTTTTTTTTTTTTTTTGGCAAGCATGTTTTTAGATTTTTCTTCTGTTAATGGGACTGAGTGGGAAACCTCAGGTATCTTTTAATCTTCCTTGCTGCTCAACCCCATCATTCAGTCAGTTGCCAGGACACTTTAATTCAAGCTCTAAATACCTTTTAAAGTCTATGCTCCCTGCTTTCTACTCCCACTGCTATTGCTTTGGTTCAGTATATTCTTGGTTTTCTGTAGGAATGTTAAAATAGCCACCCAACTGGTTTCCTTTGTTCCAGTCCAGCTCTACCTCCTGCCTTTCCTTCAGTTCCTCTTCCTAGCTGCTGCCAGTTTGGATCTTTCTACAACACAATTCTGGTCATGTAATTTTCCTGATTAAGAAAACAAAAAAACCTCATAACTTTCCATTTCTTAAAGATTGCACTTGAACTTTCAAAAAACGGGCTTCGTTTTGCTTTTACTGATTTCTTTTAACCCTAACCCCAACACACATGCATACAGGCACATGTTCACATATGCACGTCCATTGTATACCTTACAGAGGGTCTGGTTACACTATTTCCCATTTTCAAACACTCGATGAATTTTTATTTGTGTACACTTTTTTTCCCCTTAACATGTTCTATTCTAAGCCTGGCAAAAATCTTACACACTTTTCACAGCATGGTTCAAAAATCACCTTTTCCATACCACACACAAATATTAAGCACGTTTGTCAGTGCTCCTAGAGTGTTCTCTGGGCAGCTAATATTTCACACTGTCTAATAAACTGTTCTTTGCTCATCTTTACCATCAATGGCTAGCTATATGATTAGTACCAAGAAGGCAGAGGCTATATCTCATTTATTTCTGTATCTTTGCGTCCTGAACGGTATACAGCATGTAGTAGATGCTCAACAATTTTGTGAGTTAAATCTAAGTAAGTGCCATTAGGCAATACCTTGATGATGTATAAAGATTTTATAAAAACTCTTCTAGTGAAGAATGTTGCCATACATCTGTTATGTGAACTGATATTTTATGCTCTTAGCCTCTCATTCATTACTTGACACACAGCAGTCTGCCTTTCAGCCCCCACAACATGACCGATGATATTCTCCCTAAGGTCTCCAATCAGACATTGCTGAATTCAATGATCCCATTTACTTTGTTTTTGGTGAATTAATTTCTATTAGTTTTATAGCCATTTTTTTTTCTTACTTGAACATGTTTCAGGGTTTGAGTCTCTACAATGGTCATTTGTGAAACTTTCTTCCCCTTGGTGATTCCTACCCTTCTACAGCAGTTCCTAGCACATACTACATGCTCAGTTCACCTCTTTTGAATGAGTAAATATGAATGTTAAACTTTCTACCTCCATTCTCAAACTTATGAAGTTATATTGGTTCTCTGTACCTCAGTCTTTCTTGACAATATTTCATAAAATCAAATTAACCCAAAGCAGTTTTATATTGCTATTGAGTTTCCCTAGAGATTGGATTCCTTAAAACTGAGGCTCTGTTGTATAATTTCCTCATTCCAACCACAATCCCTGACAGCCTAGATGTGGTGCTCCTTCTGCCTGACTAACCTGTTCTCTCTTACCTGCTCTCACCTGCTGCAGCGCCCCTGCTTTCATTTCTTCCATTACCATGGGTATGCAAACCTACACTCCATTCCTATCTCTCTCTGTATGGCTGGGCTAAGAGAGAACAAAACTTTAGAGTTCCTGTACTAACATGTTACTTATGAGCATGGAAGTGTTATAATATTTCTTAATGATAAGAAAAACTGGTTAGGAAAGTTAAAGAGGTAGTATAAACAATAAAGGAGATTAGGTTGTTGGGTGATGAATTAGCAGAGGGTGACAGAAACATCTCTCTCTCATATGAATCAAGAATGATTAAAAGAATAGCAATTTATAACTTAATTTTTATGTTGAAGAAAAATGAATTAAACATTCATACTGAAAATGATCATATGTTCTGATATTACTAAGTAGGAAATGACAACTTTAAAAGTTTGTAAAAACAATAAATGAGACCTAGAAACAGGGAGAAATCTCCAACATTTCTTAGAAAATATTAGACAAATACAAAAACCAGAATGGAGATTAAAAAAATCAACCACCACCAAGGCTGGAACTTTTCAAAGAGGAGTACAGATGACCGTTTGATTCTCTGGAGGACTACAAGATGAGCTATTTTAAATGCTCAGTCTAACTCAGATGCTAGTTAGATACCTTTCCTCGAAGTGTCACATTAAATCCCCTTGAATCCTGTTGTATGTTAATTGGTGCCTGGAGACCTTTCAGTCATGCTGCAGAATAGAGTGGGGAGGGCAATGAAGAATATTTTGAGCCTCTTAAAGTTCTAAATCTCTGCCTCTATAAAATTGCATCAGTGAGGACATCATCAATTTCCTCCAGTGTGTACCCATTCTGCTGCTGATGGTTCCAGATGAGACCCAAATCTTCCCTCTGATTTCCCTTGGAAAGTATCAGTCATCTCAGGCACACATGCATGTTCATGTATGAATAGAATTTTCATGAGGTTAGGGCACCTGCAGACCTATCCGTTAGTATATTGCTGGACTTCTTTTCTTCCTGTGAATACACCCTTCACATATTTTCTTCACAATTTTCGGAACCTGATCTTTTTGATGATTTCTCAAACTCTACAGTCTTCATTTCACATAGCAATTTAACTTTCCACTCCTACATATTATGGTTGCTTACCGTTGTGTATCCTTGAACTCATCAATGTTCTGTACTGTTGGTGAATCAGTGACTACAGGACCAAAATAAAAAAAAAATCTGAAATGTTTACTTTTCCGTTACTCACAAATATGCTAGAGGGAAAATGAATAAACAGATTTTTTTATCATAAAACCTATTATAGCATCCCCCTTAGATGGCAAAAGTAGCTATTTTAAACTTTTTAGTTTTCTCTTCTAGAAGTCCTCGTATTCGACAAAGATGCATTCCTACTAGTTAGTAATTATGGCTAGAGAAGTCATCAAGTGCTTCCTTTGGGCCAGCAACTGCTAAGTGCACTATTTCCATAATTATAACTAATGGACATGTACAAAAGTGGAAATGGAGAATTAAAGATGTTAAGTTTCACCTAGATTTTCACTTCATTTCACCTAGATATTTACTATTCTAGTCATGATCCAAACCCATGTAATCTGATCCTCCAGTATTTATTACCATCACACGTATCACTCTTGCTGGTTGAGAAGAAATGTGGGGATGATCACTTGAAATCAATAATCACAACGGATTTTAAAACTCTTGATGTTCCCAATCTTGTTCTTTTAGCCATGTTCCCTGTACAGTGGGCATGTAATCGCTGAAATCCTAGGTTTGCAGGCATCTCCCATTCAGTAAGGATGAAGTTTAATTCTGTCTCTGCTCAGTCTGGTAAAATACGAAAGTGGAATTTAACCCACTTTCTTCCTTTCTTAAAATATCACTGTGGATCCCTGTTCTCTGTACTGTTTCTCATGGTATTACTGTGCCTTCAGTTCTTCAATGCCATCTGTAAATTACAGGTTTTAAGGTAGGAAGATCTAGGATTTAGAACAATGTTGTAAGACAAGGAAATTAAAGGTAAGCTGTCAGAATTGTCGAACCAAGAAAAGGTGTATAAGACATTGAGCCATAGGTAAACCAATACTTTATATTGTGATGTGTTTGAGCCCCAAATGCTCAAGATTTGTGATCCTTAACTTACTCTGGCCCTTATGTGTTTACTTTTTCCTCCATTAATATTAAATTCTCTTGTTAAGTCTCAGACCAGGAACACTTAAAGTTCTTGCTAACAACAACAAAAAACAAGCTTGCTAAACAGGCAAGTATTGGCTAAGTGGCACTGTCTTTTTTTTTTTTTTTCTTTTTTTCCGTCACTGCAGTTTTATATTGTACTCCCTTTGAAAGCAGCATTCAACTATTTTTGACCCTGTGGTTCATTAATATACAGAAATCAACATTGATCTGAACAAATTTTTTCTCTTACTGTTATCCAGACTTATCTAATCAATTTGAAAATTTTCATGCTGTTGTCTCCATTAAGAACTTTATCTGATTTTTATACTAATGTGTTTAAAAATTATTAGGTAAAGCCGTAGTTCATTTATATTACGTTCTTACTGATTTTCATTTTTAACAATAATTTACATATCTGGGTAGACTAAAAGGAAGGTGAGAATTCTAGGCATAAGAATGACACCCCAGGTCAGATTTACCATTTTCTAGCTGTGTGTCTGTGGGCAAGCCACTTCATGAGTCAGTCATTTTTCATTTCTAAAATGGGCTTAATTATGCCTCCCTCAAAAGTTTGTTCTGACCAATGAGACAAAAGAAGTGAAAGTGCTTCTTTATAAATAGCTAAGTGCCTGGTAAATGTTACATAATTACTTAAAAATGTTTTATGTTTATACAATGTAATACATATTTTATATTTTAAGTATATTTTAAAATATGAATGTGTAAGTTCTATGCAAGTGTGAGGTATAGATCACTCTGAAGCATATATGTCCAATGCTTAACATTAGTGCTTAAATTAATATATAGTTAAAAAGACTTTAAGTCTATGATTTCATTCTTGCAATAATTGTTTGAGTTGAATTAATGTTGTTGCTCCCATTATGTGACAAAATAACATAACTTACTATCATAGATACTCAATTTGAAACTTAGATGTGGCTGCTATAGTTAATTTGGAGACATTACTTACTGAGAAGAAGACAAAGTAATTTATTACTATATTCAATACTATTATTATTGAGTTGGAAGCTTTCAGGATATCCAAAAGGTAGTGATACTGAAATATTTAAAAATCTATCCCATCTAGTGGCTTGTGATTCAAGGTTCTTAGATGCTTAAAGCTTGATCTGTATGTCCTAACAAAGAGGCTGACTTTCTTTCAGGAGCTTTGAACATCATAACCATTCTGACTCTATATCCATCCTACCTGCCACCTGCTTCAACTTCCACTATTTCTCTTGATTGCTGGGCATCTAATTTTATCTCATAAGGTTTTGTTTTTGTTTTGTTTC